>NC_134273.1:80527901-80547901 GCF_031893055.1 Leptodactylus fuscus
TAAGCGGCACATTATGGCGCGAGTGATAAATGATATGTGCATTACAGTGTGGCAGGGTCTACGATGGGTTAATCCACGCAGATCCATCTCTTCAGTCTAATTATATCATCAAAGTCTCCTGATTACATATATCTATTCTGTCAACTCGAGAACATCGCCCGCACTCCATAGCGTACACTTCAGGGGACAATCTGAGATTATTCACATGGACGCGTCTTGCAGAGTTATTAGATACTTTACATTAAGGAAGACGACTAAAAATATCTTAATATATGCCTATTGTATCTCCTTAATATCTACTTACAAGACAGACGGAGCAATAAGTGGTCATTTTGCAGGTTGAACTTTGAGAATCCGTCACAGGAGACAGACTTCTCCTGATAGAGAAGACAATCTAGCCGTGACGCAGAAGTGCCGCCCTTTGACCCCCTCCATACCAACACTTTAGCGCTATGGAAACTTCTGTATTGAGAGAAGTCGGTTTTATTAAAGGGATATTCCCACAATCATAACTTTTCAATAGAAGGTAAGTCTCTGGACCCCCCCAGCAAACATAAAATGGGGGGACTTTGTGTCCTCCATGGTGGTCAAGCATGACAAAGCCCTTTAAATCAGGCCTGCTAATACACATCAATGGATGTCGTGACTGTAATAATAGCAAGTTAAAGGAGTCATCCTCTAGCCATGGGGTAGGGGTAACTTGCAGATTGGAGGGGGTCCAACCACTTTGACATTCACTGATCATGGGAACAGGGGTGTGAATGGAGTGGCAGATTGGAAATGGGGGCCAACACTTTATAGGTTTCAAAGGGACTGTCGCAGATGGACGGCCATGGGAACCATTGAAATGAATTGAGTAACCAATGTAGCCAATTACAACCTGCCCCTCAATTCATACTGGGGTGCAAAACACCCCAGTTATTGTGATCAGAGGGAGTCCCAGCACTCAGACCCCCAATGGTCAGCAAATTTCCCCCATTTCTTTGAATAGGGGGTAACTTGTTGGGACCAAAATACCCCTTTACTAACCAAAGTGGCCTTATAAACCACAAGTTCAAATAGAACTTCATCAAAGTAACTAACCAAACTAAAGAACTGGGTTTAATGTGTTCTTAAAGGAAGAGTCTCGATCTGGAGGACCCAACACAGTCTTGCAGTATACACAGTCCACAGAAGACAATAGGCATGGTGCAATGCTTAATTTTTACCTGCAGGGGTGCTATATGGAAATTGAATACTACAGTTGATTCAGACCAACATAAAAAAACATTGTTACTTACCTCTCCCTGGCTCCACCGCACTCCTCGGTGGTGTCGGCCATGGTCAATGACGTCCGGGACATCACATGACCCGGGAAGCAGGCCTCGGTCACAGAAGTAGGCCCGAAGCCTGCCTGGAACCCCGAGAGGTAAGTAACAGTGTTTGTTATGTTCTCTTACCTCTCCCGGGCCTCCATTCATTATACTCGGGGGTCTGAAACTCCAGCCGGTAACGGCCTATTAACAAAAAACGCAGCGGTAGTGGCTGTCGCCGAGCCCCTAATGTCCCGGGCCCTGTGGCAGCCGGTATCGCGGCTACCACGGTAGTTACACCAATGAACCCTGCCCTAAGAGACAATAGAAAGGCCTAAACTGCTTTTCCCTTCAGACTGGAGAGTACGACCTGCAACCCCAAGTTACGCCCCTACCCTGTGGGATCAGAATACCCCTTTAATACCCAAAGCAGATATTCCTACATTTACTGGTCTTCAGAAGAACTTCTAAATGCCACTTTTGGCTTTCTCCAGATATTTACAGCTATGCCATACATCCCAGGCGTGAATTTTTCCTCGTAATGTAGAGCCCACAGTTCTCAGAAACCGTTTTATAGTCTTGTAATTAACTTTATGCATAAGTCTACTGTTAGAAATGCATTACAGTGAATTACTACACAGGACGGAAACCTAGCAGGCACCATCTATCTATTCCCAAGAAACATCCTGGACGCATTATCAGGTGCGCCCAGTTATAGTAACAGCAAGATGTGCTGGGACAAACTAAAAATCTCAATATTTCCTTAAAGGGAGTCTGTCATCAGAACCCGGCCCCGCAGATAGATAGGTTAGGGGCACCAGGAGGACACTACATGTATGAGAAGATAACCCGACCACAATA
Organism: Leptodactylus fuscus; assembly: GCF_031893055.1. NCBI lineage: Eukaryota > Metazoa > Chordata > Amphibia > Anura > Leptodactylidae > Leptodactylus > Leptodactylus fuscus. Next base: position 80,530,055 of record NC_134273.1, read on the forward strand.
AGGACATCATGGCTGGTTATCAGGAGAGACACTACATGTATGAGAAGATAACCCGACCACAATAAGGACATCATGGCTGGTTATCAGGAGGGGACACTATATGTATGAGAAGATAACCTGACCACAATAAGGACATCATGGCTGGGTTTCTGACAAGTACCAGACAAAAGAAATTTCCTGAATTCATGGTCGTATCCATTGGCATCCAGTCAAGACAAAAGATGTCACCACTGAGTGGCTTAGAGGAAATCTTTAAAACTCTACAAAATGTTTAATTCTTTATATTTGCAAAAATGTTTTACTTTTAAACGAAATAGATAATACCTATTAAGTGCATTAGGATAAGCTGCAATACCAGACACGACCTACAGCCAAGAGTGGCGCCGTTCCTGGAAACAAATCTTCTAATCATCTACAACTCCTAGGATTTACACGGAGCATCTGACACTTCCTGACAGTAGAGCTGTCGCGTTCCGCTCATTAATGTACGGCAGGTTAGATGTGCACTAATGAATATGGATCCCACCAGCAACCTTGTTGTCTCCGCTGTGTACAAACAATTGTTACACTATAAAAGATTTGTCAGGAGTGGCTGGCAGATGGTTTCACGACTTTCAGACTGGAAAAAAAAAATTAAAATAATTTGTGTGATATCAGCCTCGGGATATAAAACAACATAAAACAAGACAAACTCAGCAGTGAACTCCAAAGTCTTTTAATGAAACTTGTTAAAACCGGCAGATGAAAATTTTGCTTTACAATAAAGTCTTTCATTGAGAAGTATATTGTGCATGTTTTCTAACATGAAAGAGATGATCCTCCAGTGTGTTCTCTATCAAAAGGAAGAAGTTATGTAAATATCCATCATTCGCCGCTTATCAAGTCTATGGCTACGGATCAGACGCAAGACACAAATCACACTAAGACAATTTCACTGCCGCTTTTTTTTTTATATTCTACATAAGGACTTGTTCTGATATGAGATGCTAAGGCATCAGTCACACCCAACCATTGTGCCGGAAGGGTCTTAATGGCCACATGGTAGACGGAGCGCCCAGTTTAAAAATTTGCAACTTACATTGGTACAAAACCAACCTAAAATATGGTGTGTGCCTCTAACAGGTCCCTTAGGAATCCATGGGGTTCTATATAGTATGTACTGGACATGTGACACTGAGGTATCACAAGGTTTCCCATCAAACCTTATCACACAGGGATAATACACACAGTGATGTCACATTACAGAGATAATACACACAGTGATGTCACAGTACAGGATAATACACACAGTGATGTCACATTACAGAGATAATACACACAGTGATGTCACAGTACAGGATAATACACACAGTGATGTCACATTACAGAGATAATACACACAGTGATGTCACAGTACAGGGATATACACACAGTGATGTCACAGTACAGGGATATACACACAGTGATGTCACAGTACAGGGATATACACACAGTGATGTCACAGTACAGGGATAATACACACAGTGATGTCACAGTACAGGATAATACACACAGTGATGTCACAGTACAGAGATAATACACACAGTGATGTCACAGTACAGAGAGAATACACACAGTGATGTCACAGTACAGGATAATACACACAGTGATGTCACAGTACAGGGATAATACACAAAGTGATGTCACAGTACAGAGAGAATACACACAGTGATGTCACAGTACAGAGAGAATACACACAGTGATGTCACAGTACAGGGATATACACACAGTGATGTCACAGTACAGAGATAATACACACAGTGATGTCACAGTACAGGGATAATACACACAGTGATGTCACAGTACAGAGAAAATACACACAGTGATGTCATAGTACAGGGATAATACACACGGTGATGTCACAGTACAGCGATAATACACACAGTGATGTCACAGTACAGGGATAATACACACAGTGATTTCACAGTACAGGATAATACACAGTGATGTCACAGTACAGCGATAATACACACAGTGATGTCACAGTACAGGGATAATACACACAGTGATGTCACAGTACCATAATGATGTAAAACGTACTAGGAGTGAGAATGGATAAAGCACATAGGAGAGAGCCAAACATGGACTTGCATTAATATTCCTCTTCCCCTCCCACAGTCCTCACCAACTAGAATAATCCACATCTTGAAAAAAAAATATCCCCCCCCCACCCCCACATTGTTGGGCCCCTTACCCTCAGCTACACTTGCTACCTGCTATGGGCCCAGAGGTGCCAGCAATGACTATAGAAAGCTCTGGAGTGGGAGATTTTGCGGTTTATTTCTGGGGACATTTCAGAGAGCCGGCCATGTATCTTGTAGATGAAGTGAGTTATTATGTAGCCGGGACCAAAGCTCTGAACTGGCAGAGCACGTAAAATGACAATTTAAGGGGCTTTCTAACCTTGTGCTCACTTACCACAAATTAGTCTCAAAAGTGCACTCCGAGGAATTAATTTCAACTTTCACATTAGCATTCTATATCACCGATCTATCTCACGCACCAGAGTATGAGCTGTAGTGCGGCCGGGGAGATGACACATTTAAAGCTTTCCTATTTTTCATCACAACTTTTTGAATCTATTTTTTTTTTTTCTATTTTTATAATAATCTGATTTTCATTTCCTTTGTTTATTTTATACTTATTCTAAGATCTTGCTGGGTTTTAGATCCATCATCAAGGATCACGGATCTGTACCCTCAGCACTTTGACCATTACAGTCAATGGTCCAGATAGCGGCCTCCCATCATTCACAAAGCTTCCCAAGGGTATAGGATGGGCGCCAAGATTCACTGATCCTTACACGATATCTCCACCCTCACAACTTTCACTTATCTTAAGTACTAGATCAGCAAAAAACTGGATATCTGGATGTGAAAGGGGTTAATTCATGAAGACAGTTTCTCTATATAGGTCCTACTAGGTCCTACAAATGTTGAAATCTAAAAATTCAGGTACACTAAGTTGGAAATTTATTTGGTCGACAGCTATTCCTCTAGCCTCTCTATACACAGTCACACTCATCTTGGCCAAGTATGGACGTAGAAAGTTTTGAATATGGAAAGAGATGTAAATACACATTGGATAGTTGGCCCGGTCTCACCAAGATCAGTGGGTTTGGCTGACCCATCTACATTGGCTCACCCATCCATTCAATGGCATTTACATCCTTGTCCAACACGTAATACTCTGTTTCTCCTAGAGAAGAGTCTGGCCACAACTGGCTTCACCCCATGGAAAAGTGGATTGCCAGTGGTTGGGGAAACTAAACATCCACCAGACCACCCTGTATTGTTTTCATGGGCCAACCCATTAAGCTAGTCATAGACATGATTATTTGATCTTATAATCTTGAGGATTTCATGCCGAGCAGAAGACTGCCCCTTTATATTCAGTAGAACTGGACAGGTTTGGTTGGGGTTTCAGTACATCTGATGCCGTTGACCCCATAAGATAAGCAGCTCAGGGTGCCCATTTATCCCTCTCCCATCATATAAACTAGACGCCCATTTGGCCGACCTACATTGTCTTCCTGGTGGTCGGGTTGTAAGAGTGAGATGTTTGGCCTACAGTTATTTAAATGGTCAATTATAAAGTAAAAATTTCTTGAGTAGGGTTGAGCCAATCTTGAGATTTCAGGATCGATTTTAAAATCCGATTTCCGATCATTTTCCAGCCGATCCCAATCATGAAATTTGCTTGATCGCTGATCGGGATCCAATTTTTCCTGATCCCAATCGCTCAACCCTAATTATATACAGTACGGTTGAGCCGATCTTGAGATTTCAAAATCCGATTTCCGATCATTATCCAGCCGATCCCAATCATGATCATGAAATTTGCTCGATTGCCGATCGGGATCTGATATTTTCTGATCCTGATTGCTCAACCCTAGCCTTGAGTAATTCATGGTGGTCTTGAATGACAGACCTGCTACCATCTAGATAGTCATTCAACCAGCAGCTTTACGTCCTGATCCACCATACCTATGCATGCCCAGCTCGGATAAGACTGCAAAATCATAGAATGAGGCATTCTGAAATCCAACATGCCCAATCCTTTATTTCCTCCAACATCAATTGTCGACACACCCCCTTACATATAAGATAGTTGGCCACCCACCAATATTAGATGGTTTGGCTACTTATATGCCCAGCCTTTCTAGCCCACACAACATAAAAAGTGACAAAAATGTGTTAATAATACAAACTCAATGTAAATTGCGAAAGGGGGGAGGGGGGCGATCCGCTCATTAAAAAACACGCATAAATAGTTACCCGGAACCGTGCGCAGAACAGGGCGATAAATACATTGTTGCTCCTCTAAATGCAGAACTCACAGCAAAGCAAATTGCTAAATTGTTACAGGAAATGGCAGACCGCCTACTAAATCCGTACAAAGGCAATAGAAAGAGACATTAAGCGCTCTCACTAGATCCTATACAATGCTTATTGCTCACGCAACCCTGAAGCTTAATGATACAAGTTAATTGACTCTGATTAACCACGGGTTGATTGTTTTCTATATGACATCCACCTATAGATAAGCTTGTTTTTCGGAGACGTTTGAGAAGGTAACAAATACCTAATTATAGCTGCACCTTTCAGTTCATATCGTTATAATAGCAATATGACTGTTTTGATTTATCCCGGTGTATAATTAATGTCAAGTAATGTATTATTTTGCCTCTTACACTATGCTTTTAACCAAAGTGCTTTTATAAAAAAAAAAAATGCATAATACTTTGGTGTAAGGATCTATTAACAAGAAAAATATAGATATCTTTTCAAATAACAGAAATGGTTTAACCCATGCTAGACCGACGCAACAAGCAGCCGTATCCGGTAATGACGGTAATGGCCTTGGCCTGATGGGGTTCTTTAATACAGTGACCTGATGACATGTGCCCACTGTTGGGTCTCCATGTGCCCTTTATATTGGCATTGAGTTGAGCTGGGGTGAGGGGCTGTGGAGTATGAACCACTGACAAACTCCTCTTAGGTCCACAGCCTGACTTCGACTACGACTCCAACTCTGACTCCTTCATAAATGGCTGAGCCATTCCGTTCCCCTATTCGCATAAAACCGAGTGGAAACCACATGGGCCCCATTATAGTCCATGGGGTCCGCGGGTAACCGCTTTTTTTTAATGTGGATTAGGTTTCCACCGCACCTGACAGTCATGGTCAGTCAAAAGTAGTAAAGATTCTCTAATTCATAAGAAACTAGTGATTGAATTCCTACATAATCTATACATCTAATGACCTATACAATAATAATTATAACCAATGACTTTTCCGACTCTGTCCCCTATGTACTGACATAACACACATCCTGGTTGTTTCGGTTAACAAGACATGAAGTTGATCACCAATAGATAAGTCATCATTGATCAGCAATAGTGACAGACCATGTGACTGAGACCTGTGTACTCAGGGGAGTGAACACTGAAGAGATGCCCCGCCCCTGCTGATTTAGATGACAAAGCTCCTCCTTCATGACAGAATTCACATAGGTTTATCATCTGTACCAAACGTGACTAATCAGGTTAGTGATTGGCTCCTCAGGTTCTGGATTTGCAGGTAACAGGGGATGTATCATCCAAGCTGAGGACTGGGGTTAGGCACCTGTCCCTTTATATTTTTTTAAACAAAAAAAAATTGCCAAACCCCCCAGCCTCCACTGAAGTTTTTGTTTAATGTGGATAACGCCTTTAAGCATTAAAGGGATTCTATCATTAAAATTACATTTTTTCTCGATCACACGTACGACTAGCCTTAAGAAATGCTATTCTTCTCCTACCTTTAGAGGACGCCGTTCGGTAGAAATTCCAGTTTTTGTCGGTATGCAAATGAGTTCTCTCACAGCACTGGGGGCGGTCCTCAGCACTCAAACAGCACAGGGGACATCCCCAATGTTGCGAGAGAAATCTCCAGCGACACTTCCATCTTCTTCAGGAACGGAATCTCTGCGCGTCTTTTTCCGGAGCTGGGTTCAAACTTCTAGGCCTCTAAGCTGTGTAAGCGGCCATTTTCTTTTGGCCACTTACACAGTAAAATGGGGTAAGCGGCCATTTTATTGTGGCCTGTGGGCATGTGCAGTCTGCCCGAAGCCTAGAAGTTTGAACCCAGCTCCAGAAGGAGACGCTCAGAGAGGCCGTTCCTGAAGAAGATGGAGGCGGCGCTGGAGATTTCTCTTGCAGCATTGGGGACGCCCCCAGTGCTGTTTGAGTGCCTGGGCCCGTCCCCAGTGCTGCAAGAAAACTCATTTGCATACTGACGAAAATCGGGATTTCTACCAAATGGTGGCATGGAGAAGACATCTAAAGGTAGGAGAAGAATAGCCTTTCTTAAGGCTATTTCTACGTGTGATCGAGAAAAAAATGTGATTCTAATGATAGGATCCCTTTAAGCAAAAACAGCTGAGGTCCAGACTTCCTAAACTAGTTATTTTACACCACCCTTTTCCCCCAGTGAAATTGTGTTTATATCCGACAACCCCTTTAAAGTTTCCTTCCTACTTGACTCTTACGAGGCCTCACCATGACGGAATCTATCTCCGCGTTCCCATCCGTCCTACTTTCTGCCCAACAGATCTCACTTGACAACCACGTAATGGACGCTTGAATCTGGTTTTATCCTCTCTTTCCCAGTTGACACTCCACAAAGAGGCCCTCCACGAGACAATGGCGCCCTAGCCGCGTTCTAGGCACATTAGCACAGCATCAAACAGTCACCAGCTCCGGCACAAAGCGGGCGTACGAGAGAGCGCGCCTGAAAAGGCTGTGTGAATACAAGTGGAAAATTAAAGCTGAAGTAGCTGGGGAAGGGACTTAATTTACTGGCATGTACAGTATGCAAATGAGATTATTCTCCGCTTAACAGCATCATTTATGTCCATAATAATAGCATCATCATTACAGAGCTCAAATTAAATTACCCGCTAATTAGCATATCAAAGTGATTGGTTAAAGTTTTAAACAAATACCCAATTTTGTTAATGAACAGCTGTAATTGTCATGTACACTACGGAGAAAACTCCCTAAACAAATATATGTTTTAGGATAGGGATGTGGGCGAAAAAAAACATTTGAGAACGCAGGCGGCGGATACGATTCGGTGAAGGCCTTCCCTCGGCTGGCAGGTTTCTCAATGGCGGCCACGGTAAAGGGGTCTAGGTGAACTTTTGACTGCGTCACACGGCTGACCCAACATGCTCAAGAACACACTATTAAATAAACTCCCTGTGCTTACATAAAAGACTTTCCAAGGAGGAATGTGTCACGTGCGCCCTCTGATCTTGTCCTTTACTTAACCCTGTCAGGGCTCAAGATCTCACAATAATGGGCTCTACATACAGCAGCCGGGGCTGGGGGCTCCTGCACACTCGGATAGGGACATTGTCACGCGTCTGGGGTTTGTATTATAAAGATATAAGGTAAATATTACATGGTTAGCAATTTGCATACAGCAGGATATCCATAGAAGGTATGTAAATAGGAGTGTATACAGCGCATGTAGAGGAGGAGTATACAGAAAGGATTAGAGAGGGTGGGCTGGGAACAGAGGTTATTTTTGTGTTTGACATCCCCATACAACCAACATTGGTATGAATTGATTATATGAGTAGATAAGTAGAGAGATTCAATAATAAATGGATAGATAGATAGATAGATAGATAGGCGATAGATAGATAGATAGATAGATAGATAGATAGATAGATAGATAGATAGATAGGCGATAGATAGATAGATAGATAGATAGATGATAGATAGATAGATAGATAGATGAATGATAGATAGACAGACAGACAGACAGATAGGCGATAGATAGATAGATAGATAGATAGATAGATAGATAGGAGATAGATAGATAGATAGATAGATAGATAGATAGATAGATAGGAGATAGATAGATAATAGATAGATAGATAATAAATAGATAGATAGCTATCTAGATAGATAGATAGATAGATAGATAGATAGATAGATAGATAGATAGATAATGGTCAGTAGTATGGATACTTCTAAAGGCTTTTCTAGAATTACCCATAGTCACTACTTTCTCTTTCCTACCATACTCTGCAGGGTTGTACACAGTCTCCATCCACGTTGAGGTCCACAATGTAATTTTTATATTTCATACACACACCAGGGTCCATGTCATATCTGTGTGCTTTTGGAAGGTTGGAGTAAAGGGGAGAGCATGGAGAAAATTAATATAAAATTAATTGCCTTTGTTGAAACCAAACTGAGGAAACCATTACTGCCGCTGGTACCATAACCACGTTGCACCTCTATGGGCTTGCGATACAGAACCTATGGCGGGTAAGCTCCTAGGAGAGGACCCGATGCCTCACATGTGGTACATATATCGCCTACAGATGCCTAGCACATACCCGCGTGCATTACAGCGATAGTTTATAGCAAGGCTTTATACTAATCCTTCCCTTCCATACGCACGGAAAACTTTTTGTAACAAAGTAACATCTTCTCATCATTACCGGGGCAGGAATCTTTTGTCCTTTGATACAATATTTATATTTGTAAGTATCTGTTGATGTCTCGTTACCTTGGAATCATCACACACACAATACAATGTATCTTTTATCATCTAGCCAATTGTCCCAAAGAAAAATAAATTATTATGGGGGCAAGAAAAAAAAAAAAAAAAAAGTATGTTAAAAAATGTAGAGATAGCGGCTTTTTATTTTATGCATGGAGGAATCCATTAAAGGATAGGCTCTGAAGTAGTATGTAAATCACACGCCTTTCAAGGTAGCACTAGGGCAAATTCACTCCGTCAACTAATGATGAAGCTCATTATATGCAGGGAGTATTGGTAATGAGGAAACAGTCACCCGGCATTGCATGTTCCAACATAAATCCGTCTAATATGTGAATATATCCACGTCTAATTAAAGACTACAGATTCCATATCCCCCCTTTATTAGCCAACAAAAAAGGAGATGTTCAAAGGAGTCTGAAGCGCCAGGAAGGTAAATTTAAAGGGGCAAACCCTTGAATTGCTTGGGCTAAAATTAATATTAAAATATAGATTATTTTATTCTATTACTTTTTATTTTTAATTTGTCATTATAGGGATCGAAGAGAGAAAGTGGAGGAAACAGCGAGGGCGGCGAGGAGCGGAGGAAAACTGGTGTGTTCAAGTGGAAGTGGGGGAGGGGGTGTTATAGAAGAGGACCCACTTATTAAAGGGGTCTTCAGGTTTTCAATGGGAGGCTTTGTAACCCATTGATTTTAATGTGTAGCGCGCGTAAGCCGGCACCCATTGAAGTCAATGGGATCTGTTTTGAAGCGCCGCGCTCTGACACGTGTTTATGTGTCTAAATGAGCGGTGCGTTACTCCGTGAGAACGGAGCCTAAGATTGGGCGTTACTGGTCGCCTAGGGTGCACAATGTGACTTCTTAGGCCCAATCACAGGCTTCAGTGATGACCCCAGAGCCTGTGATGTTACAGAAGAGGCGAGAAGATACTGAGGAAGAAGCCCGAATCCTAAGCCAGAGACTCAGAGAAGCAAGGAAAGCAGAGTATCTGTGTTTATTATTTTTCCGCACCTCCCAGGGGTCTCTGATCACCCCAAAATATAACAGCAGCACTTGTGGTTTGCATCAAACCAAAACTTGCTGGCGAATCTAGTGACTATTCATGAGACAAACCCCGCCAAGGTTCGCCAACATTAAAGTGTCAACTGGCAACCCCACCAATCAGTTGACTGAAGATGCTGCTGCATTTGGGGAAACTCTGTCTTTTCACTACATACCAAAATTGTATAGTGGCTGTGCTTGGCACTGCAGCTCAGTCACAAACACTTGAACGGGACTGAGTTGCAAACCGGCCATGTGACTACTGAACGTGACATCACTGGACTATGAAGCAGAAATGGCTCTCAGGATTTGTGGTCAGCATTTAAGCCCTTCTATAACATTTAAGTACTTTGATCGAACCCCTTTAAATAAGAAGATCCCCTGACTTGCACAAGTAGATCATTTAAATAAAAGGTTATAATGTGATTGTTGGAAGCCCCACCGATCACAAGCTGAGCCGCAGTAACCAAGCACTGCCACTAGACAGTGTACAAAGCCATCTACTATGTACACAGTGACTGTACCAGCAGAATAGTGAGCGCAGCTCTGGAGTATAATACAGGATAAGTAATGTAATGTATGTACACAGTGACTGTACCAGCAGAATAGTGAGCGCAGCTCTGGAGTATAATACAGGATAAGTAATGTAATGTATGTACACAGTGACTGCACCAGCAGAATAGTGAGTGCAGCTCTGGAGAATAATACAGGATAAGTAATGTAATGTATGTACACAGTGACTGTACCAGCAGAATAGTGAGCGCAGCTCTGGGGTATAATACAGGATAAGTAATGTAATGTATGTACACAGTGACTGCACCAGCAGAATAGCGAGCGCAGCTCTGGAGTATAATACAGGATAAGTAATGTAATGTATGTACACAGTGACTGCACCAGCAGAATAGTGAGCGCAGCTCTGGAGTATAATACAGGATAAGTAATGTAATGTATGTACACAGTGACTGCACCAGCAGAATAGCGAGCGCAGCTCTGGAGTATAATACAGGATAAGTAATGTAATGTATGAACACAGTGACTGCACCAGCAGAATAGCGAGCGCAGCTCTGGAGTATAATACAGGATAAGTAATGTAATGTATGTACACAGTGACTGCACCAGCAGAATAGTGAGCGCAGCTCTGGAGTATAATACAGGATAAGTAATGTAATGTATGTACACAGTGACTGCACCAGCAGAATAGTGAGCGCAGCTGTGAGGTATAACATAGGTATTCATAGTTCTGCCTGTCTAGTCCACATTTATCCCTCCTATAGACTGTTACAGGCCTCTATGACCTTGTGTACTGTTACTTAGACCCTCCCCATCTTATCATACAATTGTAGAGTCTTAGTTTTTGTTTCCTATGAGGCTACACGCTCCGCAGTGATGATATAATCATATATAAGATCTTTGTAACTGAAACATCAAAAAGGCCGGAGTTTATCGAAAATTTACATAAAAGGGGTGTTCTTTAGTGTAACAGAGGAAGCTTGATGTTCTTAGGACATCTGCTAAGATTCCTCACGATCAAGGAGATCACAAAGACACCATACGACAGATCACTTCTGTAATACAGACATATAAATAGATCCTTAGCGGAAGTACACTTTTATTTTTTTTTCCCCAAAAATCCATAGTACAGGTGAAAGGAGTAAACTTTGCAATATAATATATAATAGTATAATAATAAAAGTGCCCATTTCTTCACTTATTTGCCTCCTTCTGACATTGACCAAATCTGTACAATAGAAGTCTATGGAGAGGGAAGGGGGAGAAGGGGGAAGAGCTTATCAAAGCAGAGAGATATCTGCTCTGTAGAGAGATGCCTCTCTGTCACAACACAGCTTTATTATCTGGAATTATCTCTCCTCCCCTCTCCATAGACTTCATTGTACACTATATGCTTAGGTACAAAGTACTGACCAACATCACTCAGATAAGCGGTAAAGAGACAGCTAATACTTAAAGACACAGGCACCTTTCTTTAGTGAAATATATTGCACATTTTTTTCCTTTCACCCGCACTATAGATTTATGGAAAAATAAATAAAAGTGCCCTTACTCTTTATAGTGACTAGGGGGTGGCGTGCCCCTTTAACATTTATAGACATCCTTTTAACCAATAGTAGCTCAACTTTTAAGCTTCACTGTCTATAAAGAGCAAAAATTCCTTTAATCCAGCATTTTCTAATCCAGAATATCTCGCGATCCCGCACTGACAGGCAACAATATAACGGGGAATATCGCCAAACAAGGCAGAGGGTCGAACAACGACAACAGATTGAGATTACGCAGATTATAGCATGATATTTAATATATAGGACTATCCCATAATCCAGAATACTTGATAATCCAGCACTTCAAGGATCCCGATCCCCCGGTCCCCCTTCACGCCATGCGGCTTGGGGGGCTCTGGTGACATAATATTGTAACATCTAGCCAACATGTAATACAACCGTCATCCCTCTGTGCCGCTTTCACAAAATATCCAGAGCAAGCGACTAGTGTGAGATTCCACGCAAGCGTTTCATCAGTGCGATGAAGCAACAGGAGGCGAAGAAACCAGAGAACTTCCCAGGTAACTGAACTAGAGATCATGACTGCTGAACGGTCAAGTGCACATGGCAGCCGGGGCGGGAACAAATCCTATAGCCACATGAAAGCCACGAGAACGACAAAAACTGGCCAAGATTAAAGCTTCAGGAATGTTCAGCACATTCATTGACGCAGCAGAGCTGGATTTGTCATTCGGTATAACCCAAAAGGCACTCTCTGCGCTTTTACACAGCCAAGCATGTCAATGCTAATCCAGCTCTGCTACATCTGTATACTTGTATCCGTTCCAGACATTACAAAGCAACCCATTCGGAATATTTTTGCTCCTTCTTTCCAGCTGCAGGAAGACAACCCTCCGGATCCATTCTGTCCCTCCTACTACCGGCCCTTAGATCTCACACTACACCAACCTACCTTTGCCTCTGATTCAGGAATTTTTTTTTTTTCCTCGCTCAGGTCTCCAGAAGACAATTCCAAAACTTGAGAGGGTTTGGAGAACATACAGAAAAGAGGGGTCAAGCAGAACCAGAGCAGACAAGGTGCAGAGTGCAGCCAGACATGCCTGCTGACACGGGGTATAGCAGAGTATTTACAATATTGTTTACACTAGAATAAGTATCCCTCCCAATGATCAGCATACACAAGTGCAAGGGGGGAGGACGAGGGTGACATTCACAGGCGCGTGCAACACACAGCACAGCCCTGCAAGCAAAAGGACTATTGCAAACTCAGCTCTGCTACATTGGTCTTTAATGCTTGCTACAGTGATACAAGGTTTACTTGTAAGAGTGAAAGTTGTTTGGAAAATGCTTTACAATATGGCAACGTTGGGAGCCAAATGACAAACTCAGCTCTGCTGGCTCAGTACTTTAATAGATGCAGCTGTCATTTGCAATATGTGCTAAATGACAAACTGAGCTCTGCTGCTGGATCTATTCTATCTATAGCTATTGCCCTTTAACATAGTAATACAACTGTAGTCAGGCTATGTTCACCCCTGCACTGTAGACTTATGATGGACCCCCCATTATAGTCAACGGGGGTCTGTCGGACTCCATGTGTGACCACTTTTTTTTTTTTTTTTTAGGTCCGCCTATTTTTTATTTTAGTCCTCCGACGGACCAGAACAAAGCTAGTGTAAACCTAGCATGAAATGTTAGATAACGCTTTGCAATAGGACAATGCGGTGTGCCAAATGGCAAACTCAGCTCTGCTACGTGTCTATGAGCTCTTGAGTAAATACAGTTGTCCTTTACAATAATAAATTCAGTCGCAGTAAAGCGTTTGATAACATTTTGCAATAGGACAAGGTGCAGAGTATATGATATTACATTGTGAAAGGACAACAGGTTGTGGTAAATGACAAACTCCACTCTGCTACATCTCTGTCTGTATCTGGTTTCAGTTGTCAGAAGTGACAACTCTCAGTTTATACAAAAGTTTCCTTGCGGTTGGGTGTAAGACGTATGATAGTACAGACTGTCATAGGACAGTGCGGTGCGGCAAATGACAAGCTCAGCACTACTACATCTTGGTCTATATCTGCTTTCAGTTGTCAGTGGTGATAATTCTCTATTGACATGAGGCTTCCTTGCACATAAGATGATAGATCCTAATAATACTCAGTTACTATAAAAGCTTCCTTGCAGTTGGGTGTCAGATGTATAACAAACTGCGATGTGCCAAGAAACAAACTCAGCTCTGCTACATATCCGTCTGAATCTGCTTTCATTCACCACTGGTGATCATTCTCAGTTCATGTAAAAGTTTCCTTGCAATCGGGTGAAGAACATATGACAACAGATCACATTAGGACCCCTTGGAGAGCTAAACAACAAACTCAGCACTGCTACATCTGTGTCTATAAGGGATTTCAGTGGTCAATGGGGATAATTCTCACTTAAACTTGCAGTTGGGTGTAAAACATATGATAAAGCAATATGGCAAATGACAAACTCAGCTCTGCTGTATCTTTAGAAAGCGGCACGGTGCTAGGTTGTAGCCGCGTCCTGTGACACAGATATGGGTGTCTGCACTCTTTTGTTTGACAATACGTTCCTGGAAGTTTGTTCCTTATTGTCTGTGAAGAAGTTTTGAAGCCTGATCCCAGAGGGGGCCCCTAAGTCCCCGGGGCCGCGGCTCTGACGGGGATGTAACCATATTAGGATGTGTATGAGAATATCAACAATAACATAACAGGGAGAGGGATTTTTTTTTTTTTTTTGCGCTCATGGTGTCAGCACCGCTTTCTCCACCAGTTATGTTTGCTTGTTTAAACAGGCCTAAAAAACACCCTACCCCCCCCCTGCCCCATCACCCCCCCCTCCCCCCCAATCAGGCCTCATAAACCAGGCAGAAGAAATACACAAAGTCAAATAAACAACAGCAGCTTAATACAGCGCTAATGTACAATGTATTCCCCAGCCAATGTAACCACAACTATATTTAACTACTTCACTCCCAGGGGAGGCCGCAGCGCCCCATCGCAACCGACATCCCGCAGGCCCCGGACGCTTCAAAAAGATTCAAGGGGTGGAAAGATTTAAAGATTTACCTTTAAAATGTAAATAAAGATTAAAGATTTCAATTTCTAAATGAAAGGGCACCTGCCATCTGCAAATGACAACAATGGGGGTCAGGGAGTTGGGACCCCAAACCAAGGGGTTGCAGCTTAGCAGGGTCTCTTGACAATAAAGTTTTCCTTTGCAGTGATCGCCAGGGATCAGGTCGGATCAATAGGGAAACCTGACAGGAGGTGTTATGTTTCTCTGCAGCGCCACTACAGGAGAAGTGAAGTATTACACAATGTCCACTCCAATGAATGACTGTGTAGTAGATGACAGGGCAGGTCCTCCAGAGACGCCCTTTGAAGTCAGAATTCACTTCTATGGTCTATGGAGATGGGTCTAGTAAACTCCACAACGCCTTTAAAAGGGTTAAGGATAAAAAAAACATGGTTGCCTCACCCAGAAACAGCGCCACACGTGTGCACAGGTTGGGTCTGGCATTGTAGCTCAGCGCCACTGAAGTGAATGAACATGACCTGCAATACCAGATACAACCAGCGGACACGTGTGACGCTATTTGTTTTGTTTATTTCTATCCTGTTGCATCTGCTTTAAGGTACAATACACTCAGTGACTACTTTGGGGATATTATAGATCTATAGGTTAGCTGGGAAATATATAGATATAAATGAGAGAGAGATTAGTCTTAGATGTCTGCAATATAAAGTGTCATGTGATTCCAGCAGGCTGTGCTGAATGGCTGATGGGGTTCACAAAAGGGGAGGAGCTTATATGGCAAGTTATTTTTTTTTAAAGTCCCTGAATTGATACATTGTAGTTGGCACAAATACACCCGATGGTTACTAAGGCCGGGTTCACTTTGCGTCAGTTTCCGTCACCAGAAACACCAAGAATCAGCGGAGGAAAAAAGTCCTGCATGGAGTGAATGCATTCATGTCGCGGTTCTTTCTGTGGGGCCTTAGCCTTAGTCTGCTTTGGCTTGAGGTCCTTGGGTTTCCACGGGTATCCTCTTTTTAATTGGACTCATCTTTTGGGTCCCCATGCAGACCCGAATGACGGAAATCCAAACGAAAGTGTGAACCTAGTGTAAGACAGGCACCAACAAACTTTATAAAAATTTAATTTAATTTAAGAGGGGTTGTCTGGTTTATAGATTAACTATTAAAATAGGGGGTTCGTGGTCAGGACCCTCATCTCTAAACAAGAGCATCTCTCTATCTGGAGGACCTAAAAAGTCCATGTATTACACAGATTTGAATTGATTTGAATATCAATGGTGTAATACTTAACCTCACCTGCGGAGGTGCTGTAGGAAAAATGAGCACTTGCTACCAAGTTCTACCATAGATCACAACGGATCACTGATGGTCCTCTCTTATCAGCTTATCATCAAGGGGTCCCTGCTCCAACAAAGCGGTCATCTTCTCAGGTAGCCCAGCCTGCTATAAAATTTCGATATATTTCTCAAGCACCGGGAGAAAAAGTCACAGTTTTCCTCAAGTCTAAAAAAAACAATGAAGACGTCACCTCGGTCTATTTATGAGCCGAGCTCGGTGCAAAATAAAAGTGGAACTTAACAGACATATCAAAATCAATAAATCAGACAAACAAGCCGCAGTTCAAGAGTTCAAAGACACGATGTCCAGTCCAACTCGTCTCACCACTCAACCAATAATAACTCCAGTCCATCACTCCTCATTGAAGAGACACTTTCATGGGTTCATTTTCATTAGTCTGTCTCGTGGATAGCGGCTCGCTCTTTATGTATACGCTAAAATAAATTAGCCGTTTCGCCAAGCAGTGTGATTCTTAGATCAGACATTAGCACAATGCTCCATTTTCCAGTGGGAGTAAATAAATAAATCAATAAATTCAATCCAGAGTGATTTCGTTATTGTGCGGCTCCGGTGCGTCTCCCGTATAAGTGTTTTATTGGGTTTATTTGTTTCAATAAACGCCGCGGCGGGGCAGAATTCTGGACTGAAAACAATCCATCGAGGAGGCTTTTTTTTTTTTTTTTCTTTTTGAATAAACTTAAATGTTGAAAGCGAAATGCCTGAGCGCCGATATCAAGCGAAGGCGGACGGTGGAGGAATGTACAGGGTTGTGGAGTATTTTTATACTCTTTTTTTTTTTTTTTTATAGGATGAGGAAGGTTGGCATTTGCAACAAGGATTTCCAGCTTCTTGATTTAGCACTAGGATATGCTGTCACTTTATGGCGGGTGGGGGGCTGACCTCTGGATCCCCACCAATCCTAAGAAGGGTGAAGTCCTGGGGCTACTTTACTGTTTTTGCCTGGCTGTACAGGGAGCAGCATGGCCCCATTCAAGTGACTGACCAGGGTCACACTGTGTAGGGAGAACTTATAAGGGACCGCAGCAATACACTGGTGTGCTCTTCATTTTTCGGGCCCTAGAGGTCGGACCCCCACCAATTACATAGTATCCTGTGTAGGGTTGAGTGATCGGAAAAGATCGGATCCCGATCGGCGATTGAGTAAATTTCACGTTCGCGATCGGAATTCCGATCCCGATCTTTTACGGCGGGATCAACATTGGAGGTTATCTCAAGATTGGCACAACCCTATCCATGTATATATCATTAATAGGGTTGAGCGATTGGGAAAGATCGGATCCCGATCGGTGATCGAGCAAATTTTACGATCGGCTTGAAAGTGATCGAAAATTGGATTTTAAAAACGATCCTGAAATTTCACGATAGGCTCGGCCCTAATCCTGTGACCTAAGAAGGGAGTTCACACGGTGTAAAGTGGCGCGCAATCTGGCACATATACGAGTGTCAGCATTTTGCGCGCTCAAAAAGATCCCATTGATTTCAATGGGAGTTACGATCGTATACAGCGCGTAATTTTGTGCCCGCAAAATTATGGGCGCAAAATTACGCGCTGTATACGATCGTAACTCCCATTGAAATCAATGTGGTCTTTTTGAGCGCGCAAACTACTGACACGCGTATACATGCCAGATTGCGCGCCACTTTACACCGTGCGAACTCCCCCCTTATATAGCGATGTTACAGCAGCAAGCACCTGGATGTACAGGCCTAGCAAACTTTAACATGATACTTAACGCATTAACTCCACGGTGGCACAAAACTTTAACTTTATCAGCTGATC
>NC_134273.1:80866511-80939011 GCF_031893055.1 Leptodactylus fuscus
ACCTCTCATACCGATTCTGGCTCTGACCTCTCATACCGATTCTGGCTCTGACCTCTCAGACTGATTGTGGCTCTGACTTCTGATTCTGGCTCTGACCTCTCAGACTGATTCTGGCTCTGACCTCTCATACTGATTCTGGCTCTGACCTCTCAGACTGATTCTGGCTCTGACCTCTCAGACTGATTCTGGCTCTGACCTCTCAGACTGATTCTGGCTCTGACCTCTCATACTGATTCTGGCTCTGACCTCTCAGACTGATTCTGGCTCTGACCTCTCAGACTGATTCTGGCTCTGACCTCTCAGACTGATTCTGGCTCTGACCTCTCAGACTGATTCTGGCTCTGACCTCTCAGTCTGATTCTGGCTCTGACCTCTCAGTCTGATTCTGGCTCTGATTTCTCATGCTGATTCTGGCTCTGACCTCTCATACTGATTCTGGTTCTGACCTCTCATACTGATTCTGGCTCTGTTCTCTCAGACTGATTCTGGCTCTGATTTCTCAGACCGATTCTGGCTCTGAACTCTCAGACTGATTCTGGCTCTGACCTCTCAGACTGATTCTGGCTCTGACCTCTCATACTGATTCTGGTTCTGACCTCTCATACTAATTCTGGCTATGACCTCTCAGTCTGATTCTGGCTCTGAACTCTCATACTGATTCTGGCTCTGACCTCTCAGACTGATTCTGGCTCTGACCACTCAGACTGATTCTGGCTCTGACCTCTCAGACTGATTCCGGCTCTGACCTTTCAGACTGATTCCGGCTCTGACCTCTCAGACTCATTCCGGCTCTGAAATCTCAGACTGATTCTGGCTCTGACCTCTCAGTCTGATTCTGGCTCTGACCTCTCATACTGATTCTGGCTCTGACCTCTCATACTGATTCTGGCTCTGACCTCTCAGTCTGATTCTGGCTCTGACCTCTCAGTCTGATTCTGGCTCTGACCTCTCATACTGATTCTGGCTCTGACCTCTCATACTGATTCTGGCTCTGACCTCTCAGACTGATTCTGGCTCTGAACTCTCATACTGATTCTGGCTCTGACCTCTCAGTCTGATTCTGGCTCTGACCTCTCATACTGATTCTGGCTCTGACCTCTCAGACTGATTCTGGCTCTGACCTCTCAGACTGATTCTGGCTCTGACCTCTCAGTCTGATTCTGGCTCTGTCCTCTCAGACCGATTCTGACTCTGAATTCTTAGACCGATTCTGGCTCTGACCTCTCAGACCGATTCTGGCTCTGACCTCTCAGACCGATTCTGGCTCTGACCTCTCAGACCGATTCTGGCTCTGACCTCTCAGACCAATTCTGGCTCTGACCTCTCAGACAGATTCTGGCTCTGACCTCTCAGACCGATTCTGGCTCTGACCTCTCATACTGATTCTGGCTCAGACCTCTCAGTCTGATTCTGGCTCTGACATCTCAGACTGATTCTGGCTCTGACCTCTCAGACAGATTCTGGCTCTGACCTCAGACTAATTCTGGTTCTGATCTCTCAGTCTGATTCCGGCTCTGACCTCTAATATTGATTCCGGCTCTGACCTCTCATACTGATTCTGGCTCTGATCTCTGATATTGTTTTTTGCTCTGATCTCTCATATAGATTCTGGTTCTGACCTCTCAGACTGATTCTGGCTCTGACCTCTCAGTCTGATTCCGGCTCTGACCTCTAATATTGATTCCGGCTCTGACCTCTCATACTGATTCTGGCTTTGATCTCTGATATTGATTTAGGCTCTGATCTCTCATATAGATTCTGGATCTGACCTCTCAGACTGATTCTTGCTCTGATCTCTCATACTGATTCTGGCTCTGACCTCTTATATCTCATACTTCTGGCTCTTAACTCTCATACTGATTTTGGCTCTGACCTCTCAGACTGATTCTGGCTCTGACCTCTCATACTGATTCTGGCTCTGACCTCTCAGACCGATTCTGGCTCTGACCTCTCATACCGATTCTGGCTCTGACCTCTCAGACTGATTTTGGCTCTGACCTCTCAGACTGATTCTTTCTCTGACCACTCATACTGATTCTGACTCTCACCTCTCAGTCTGATTCCAGCTCTGACCTCTCATACTGATTCTGGCTCTGATCTCTGATATTGATTTTGGCTCTGATCTCTCATATAGATTCTGGTTCTGACCTCTCAGACTGATTCTTGCTCTGACCTCTCATACTTATTCTTGCTCTGACCTCTCATACTGATTCTGGCTCTGACCTCTCATACTGATTCTAGCTCTGACCTCTCATACTGATTATGGCTCTGACCTCTCAGTCTGATTCTGGCTCTGACCTCTCATACTGATTCTGGCTCTGACCTCTCATACTGATTCTGGCTCTGACCTCTCAGTCTGATTCTGGCTCGGACCTCTCAGTCTGATTCTGACTCTGACCTCTCATACTGATTCTGGCTCTGACCTCTCATACTGATTCTGGCTCTGAACTCTCATACTGATTCTGGCTCTGACCTCTCAGACTGATTCTGGCTCTGACCTCTCAGTCTGATTCTGGCTCTGACCTCTCATACTGATTCTGGCTCTGACCTCTCATACTGATTCTGGCTCTGACCTCTCATACTGATTTTGGCTCTGACTTCTCAGTCTGATTCTGGCTCTGACCTCTCAGTCTGATTCTGGCTCTGATCTCTCATACTGATTCTGGCTCTGACCTCTCATACTGATTCTGGCTCTGACCTCTCAGACTGATTCTGGCTCTGACCTCTCATACTGATTCTGGCTCTGACCTCTCATACTGATTCTGGCTCTGACCTCTCAGACTGATTCTGGCTCTGACCTCTCAGTCTGATTCTGGCTCTGACCTCTCAAACTGATTCTGGCTCTGACCTCTTAGACTGATTTTGGCTCTGACCTCTCATACTGATTCTGGCTCTGACCTCTCATACTGATTCTGGCTCTGATCTCTCAGACTGATTCTGGCTCTGACTTCTCAGACCGATTCTGGATCTGAACTCTCAGACTGATTCTATCTCTGACCTCTCAGACTGATTCTGGCTCTGACCTCTCATACTGATTCTGGTTCTGACCTCTCATACTAATTCTGGCTATGACCTCTCAGTCTGATTCTGGCTCTGACCTCTCAGTCTGATTCTGACTCTGACCTCTCATACTGATTCTGGCTCTGACCTCTCAGAATGAATCTGGCTCTGACCTCTCATACTGATTCTGGCTCTGACTTCTCAGACTGATTCTGGCTCTGACTTCTCAGACCAATTCTGGATCTGAACTCTCAGACTGATTCTATCTCTGACCTCTCAGACTGATTCTGGCTCTGACCTCTCATACTGATTCTGGTTCTGACCTCTCATACTAATTCTGGCTATGACCTCTCAGTCTGATTCTGGCTCTGACCTCTCAGACTTTTTCTGGCTCTGACGTCTCAGACCGATTCTAGCTCTGACGTCTCAGACTGATTCCTGCTCTGAACTCTCAGACCGATTCTGGCTCTGACCTCTCTTACCCATTCTGGCTCTGACCTCTCATACTGATTCTGGTTCTGACCTCTTATACTAATTCTGGCTCTGACCTCTCAGTCTGATTCTGGCTCTGACCTCTCATACCGATTCTGGCTCTGACCTCTCATACCGATTCTGGCTCTGACCTCTCAGACTGATTGTGGCTCTGACTTCTGATTCTGGCTCTGACCTCTCAGACTGATTCTGGCTCTGACCTCTCATACTGATTCTGGCTCTGACCTCTCAGACTGATTCTGGCTCTGACCTCTCAGACTGATTCTGGCTCTGACCTCTCAGACTGATTCTGGCTCTGACCTCTCAGACTGATTCTGGCTCTGACCTCTCAGACTGATTCTGGCTCTGACCTCTCAGACTGATTCTGGCTCTGACCTCTCAGACTGATTCTGGCTCTGACCTCTCAGTCTGATTCTGGCTCTGACCTCTCAGTCTGATTCTGGCTCTGATTTCTCATGCTGATTCTGGCTCTGACCTCTCATACTGATTCTGGTTCTGACCTCTCATACTGATTCTGGCTCTATTCTCTCAGACTGATTCTGGCTCTGATTTCTCAGACCGATTCTGGCTCTGAACTCTCAGACTGATTCTGGCTCTGACCTCTCAGACTGATTCTGGCTCTGACCTCTCATACTGATTCTGGTTCTGACCTCTCATACTAATTCTGGCTATGACCTCTCAGTCTGATTCTGGCTCTGAACTCTCATACTGATTCTGGCTCTGACCTCTCAGACTGATTCTGGCTCTGACCACTCAGACTGATTCTGGCTCTGACCTCTCAGACTGATTCCGGCTCTGACCTCTCAGACTGATTCCGGCTCTGACCTCTCAGACTCATTCCGGCTCTGAAATCTCAGACTGATTCTGGCTCTGACCTCTCAGTCTGATTCTGGCTCTGACCTCTCATACTGATTCTGGCTCTGACCTCTCATACTGATTCTGGCTCTGACCTCTCAGTCTGATTCTGGCTCTGACCTCTCAGTCTGATTCTGGCTCTGACCTCTCATACTGATTCTGGCTCTGACCTCTCATACTGATTCTGGCTCTGACCTCTCAGACTGATTCTGGCTCTGAACTCTCATACTGATTCTGGCTCTGACCTCTCAGTCTGATTCTGGCTCTGACCTCTCATACTGATTCTGGCTCTGACTTCTCAGACTGATTCTGGCTCTGATCTCTCAGTCTGATTCTGGCTCTGACCTCTCAGACTGATTCTGGCTCTGACCTCTCAGTCTGATTCTGGCTCTGACCTCTCATACTGATTCTGGCTCTGACCTCTCATACTGATTCTGGCTCTGACCTCTCAGACCGATTCTAGCTCTGACGTCTCAGACCGATTCTGGCTCTGAACTCTCAGACCGATTCTGGCTGTGACCTCTCATACTGATTCTGGTTCTGACCTCTCATACTAATTCTGGCTCTGACCTCTCAGTCTGATTCTGGCTCTGACCTCAGTCTGATTCTGGCTCTGATCTCTCAGTCTGATTCTGGCTCTGACCTCTCATACTGATTCTGACCTCTCATACTGATTCTGGCTCTAACCTCTCAGACTGATTCTGGCTCTGAACTCTCATACTGATTCTGGCTCTGACCTCTCAGACTGATTCTGGCTCTGACCTCTCAGACTGATTCTGGCTCTGACCTCTCAGTCTGATTCTGGCTCTGACCTCTCATACTGATTCTGGCTCTTACCTCTCATACTGATTCTTGATCTGTCCTCTCAGTCTGATTCTGGCTCTGACCTCTCATACTGATTCTAGCTCTGACCTCTCATACTAATTCTGGCTCTGACCTCTCAATCTGATTCTGGCTCTGACCTCTCAATCTGATTCTGGCTCTGACCTCTCAGACCGATTCTGGCTCTGAACTCTCAGACCGATTCTGGCTCTGACCTCTCTGACCGATTCTGGCTCTGACCTCTCATACTGATTCTGGCTCTGACCTCTCATACTTATTCTAGCTCTGACCTCTCAGACTGATTCTGGCTCTGACCTCTCGGACTGATTCTGGCTCTGACCTCTCATACCGATTCTGGCTCTGACCTCTCAGACCGATTCTAGCTCTGACCTCTCAGTCTGATTCTGGCTCTGACCTCTCATACTGATTCTGGCTCTGACCTCTCAGACTGATTCTGGCTCTGACCTCTCAGACTGATTCTGGCTCTGACCTCTCAGTCTGATTCTGGCTCTGTCCTCTCAGACCGATTCTGACTCTGAATTCTTAGACCGATTCTGGCTCTGACCTCTCAGACCGATTCTGGCTCTGACCTCTCAGACCGATTCTGGCTCTGACCTCTCAGACCGATTCTGGCTCTGACCTCTCAGACCAATTCTGGCTCTGACCTCTCAGACCGATTCTGGCTCTGACCTCTCAGACCGATTCTGGCTCTGACCTCTCATACTGATTCTGGCTCTGACCTCTCATACTGATTCTGGCTCAGACCTCTCAGTCTGATTCTGGCTCTGACATCTCAGACTGATTCTGGCTCTGACCTCTCAGACAGATTCTGGCTCTGACCTCATACTAATTCTGGTTCTGACCTCTCAGTCTGATTCCGGCTCTGACCTCTAATATTGATTCCGGCTCTGACCTCTCATACTGATTCTGGCTCTGATCTCTGATATTGTTTTTTGCTCTGATCTCTCATATAGATTCTGGTTCTGACCTCTCAGACTGATTCTGGCTCTGACCTCTCAGTCTGATTCCGGCTCTGACCTCTAATATTGATTCCGGCTCTGACCTCTCATACTGATTCTGGCTTTGATCTCTGATATTGATTTAGGCTCTGATCTCTCATATAGATTCTGGATCTGACCTCTCAGACTGATTCTTGCTCTGATCTCTCATACTGATTCTGGCTCTGACCTCTTATATCTCATACTTCTGGCTCTTAACTCTCATACTGATTTTGGCTCTGACCTCTCAGACTGATTCTGGCTCTGACCTCTCATACTGATTCTGGCTCTGACCTCTCAGACCGATTCTGGCTCTGACCTCTCATACCGATTCTGGCTCTGACCTCTCAGACTGATTTTGGCTCTGACCTCTCAGACTGATTCTTTCTCTGACCACTCATACTGATTCTG
Organism: Leptodactylus fuscus; assembly: GCF_031893055.1. NCBI lineage: Eukaryota > Metazoa > Chordata > Amphibia > Anura > Leptodactylidae > Leptodactylus > Leptodactylus fuscus. The sequence goes on from NC_134273.1 coordinate 80,873,090, forward strand.
ACTCTCACCTCTCAGTCTGATTCCAGCTCTGACCTCTCATACTGATTCTGGCTCTGATCTCTGATATTGATTTTGGCTCTGATCTCTCATATAGATTCTGGTTCTGACCTCTCAGACTGATTCTTGCTCTGACCTCTCATACTTATTCTTGCTCTGACCTCACATACTGATTCTGGCTCTGACCTCTCATACTGATTCTGGCTCTGACCTCTCATACTGATTCTAGCTCTGACCTCTCATACTGATTATGGCTCTGACCTCTCAGTCTGATTCTGGCTCTGACCTCTCATACTGATTCTGGCTCTGACCTCTCATACTGATTCTGGCTCTGACCTCTCAGTCTGATTCGGGCTCTGACCTCTCAGTCTGATTCTGACTCTGACCTCTCATACTGATTCTGGCTCTGACCTCTCATACTGATTATGGCTCTGAACTCTCATACTGATTCTGGCTCTGACCTCTCAGACTGATTCTGGCTCTGACCTCTCAGTCTGATTCTGGCTCTGACCTCTCATACTGATTCTGGCTCTGACCTCTCATACTGATTCTGGCTCTGACCTCTCATACTGATTCTGGCTCTGACCTCTCATACTGATTTTGGCTCTGACTTCTCAGTCTGATTCTGGCTCTGACCTCTCAGTCTGATTCTGGCTCTGATCTCTCATACTGATTCTGGCTCTGACCTCTCATACTGATTCTGGCTCTGACCTCTCAGACTGATTCTGGCTCTGACCTCTCATACTGATTCTGGCTCTGACCTCTCATACTGATTCTGGCTCTGACCTCTCAGACTGATTCTGGCTCTGACCTCTCAGTCTGATTCTGGCTCTGACCTCTCAAACTGATTCTGGCTCTGACCTCTTAGACTGATTTTGGCTCTGACCTCTCATACTGATTCTGGCTCTGACCTCTCATACTGATTCTGGCTCTGACCTCTCAGACTGATTCTGGTTCTGACCTCTCATACTAATTCTGGCTCTGACCTCTCAGTCTGATTCTGGCTCTGACCTCTCATACTGATTCTGGCTCTGACTTCTCATACTGATTCTGGCTCTGACCTCTCATACTGATTCTGGCTCTGTCCTCTCAGTCTGATTCTGGCTCTGACCTCTCATACTTATTCCGGCTCTGACCTCTCATTCCAATTCTGGCTCTGACCTCTCATTCCAATTCTGGCTCTGACCTCTCATACCAATTCTGGCTCTGACCTCTCAGTCTGATTCTGGCTCTGACCTCTCATACTGATTCTGGCTCTGACCTCTCATACTGATTCTGGCTCTGACCTCTCATATTGATTCTTGCTCTGACCTCTCATACTGATTCTTTCTCTGACCTCTCAGACTGATTCCGGCTCTGACCTCTCAGTCTGATTCTGGCTCTGACCTCTCAGTCTTATTCTGGCTCTGACCTCTCAGTCTGATTCTTGCTCTGACCTCTCATACTGATTCTGGCTCTGACCTCTCATACTGATTCTGGCTCTTACCTCTCAGTCTGATTCTGGCTCTGACCTCTCATACTGATTCTGGCTCTGACCTCTCATACTGATTCTGGCTCTTACCTCTCAGTCTGATTCTGGCTCTGACCTCTCATACTAATTCTGGCTCTGACCTCTCACACTGATTCTGGCTCTGACCTCTCAGACTGATTTTGGCTCTGACCTCTCATACTGATTCTGGCTCTGACCTCTCATAAATGATTCTGGCTCTGACCTCTCATACTGATTCTGGCTCTGAACTCTCAGACTGATTCTGGCTCTGACGTTTTAGACCGATTCTGGCTCTGATGTCTCAGACCGATTCTGGCTCTGAACTCTCAGACCGATTCTGGCTCTGACCTCTCAGAACGATTCTGGCTCTGACCTCTCATACTGCTTCTGGCTCTGACCTCTCATACTAATTCTGGCTCTGACCTCTCAGTCTGATTCTGGCTCTGACCTCTCATACTGATTCTGGCTCTGACCTCTCATACTGATTCTGGCTCTGACCTCTCAGACTGATTCTGGCTCTGACCTCTCATACCGATTCTGGCTCTGACCACTCAGACTGATTCTGGCTCTGACCTCTCATACCGATTCTGGCTCTGACCTCTCAGTCTGATTCTTGCTCTGACCTCTCATACTGATTCTGGCTCTGACCTCTCATACTGATTCTGGCTCTGACCTCTCAGACTGATTCTGGCTCTGACCTCTCAGACTGATTCTGGCTCTGACCTCTCAGACTGATTCTGGCTCTGACCTCTCATACTGCTTCTGGCTCTGACCTCTCATACTAATTCTGGCTCTGACCTCTCAGTCTGATTCTGGCTCTGACCTCTCATACTGATTCTGGCTCTGACCTCTCATACTGATTCTGGCTCTGACCTCTCATACTAATTCTGGCTCTGACCTCTCATACTGATTCTGGCTCTGACCTCTCAGACTGATTCTGGCTCTGACCTCTCAGACTGATTCTGGCTCTGACTTCTCATACCAATTCTGGCTCTGACCTCTCAGACTGATTCTGGCTCTGACCTCTCATACTGATTCTGGCTCTGACCTCTCATAATGATTCTGGCTCTGACCTCTCTGACTGTTTCTGGCTTTGACGTCTTAGACCGATTCTGGCTCTGACGTCTCAGACCGATTCTGGCTCTGACGTCTCAGACCGATTCTGGCTCTGAACTCTCAGACCGATTCTGGCTCTGACCTCTCAGACCGATTCTGGCTCTGACCTCTCATACTGATTCTGGCTCTGACCTCTCATACTAATTCTGGCTCTGACCTCTCAGTCTGATTCTGGCTCTGACCTCTCATACTGATTCTGGCTTTGACCTCTCATACTGATTCTGACTCTGACCTCTCATACTGATTCTGGCTCTGACCTCTCAGACTGATTCTGGCTCTGACCTCTCACACTGATTCTGGCTCTGACCTCTCAGTCTGATTCTGGCTCTGACCTCTCATACTGATTCTGGCTCTGACCTCTTATACTGATTCTGGCTCTGACCTCTTATACTGATTCTGGCTCTGACCTCTTATACTGATTCTGGCTCTGACCTCTCAGTCTGATTCTGGCTCTGACCTCTCAGACTGATTCTGGCTCTGACCTCTCATACTGATTCTGGCTCTGACCTCTCAGACTGATTCTGGCTCTGACCTCTCATACTGATTCTGGCTCTGACCTCTCATACTGATTCTGGCTCTGACCTCTCATACTGATTCTGGCTCTGACCTCTCAGACTGATTCTGGCTCTGACCTCTCAGACTGATTCTGGCTCTGACCTCTCAGACTGATTCTGGCTCTGACCTCTCACACTGATTCTGGCTCTGACCTCTCACACTGATTCTGGCTCTGACCTCTCACACTGATTCTGGCTCTGACCTCTCTGACTGATTCTGGCTCTGACCTCTCAGACTGATTCTGGCTCTGACCTCTCAGTCTGATTCTGGCTCTGACCTCTCATACCGATTCTGGCTCTGACCTCTCAGACTGATTCTGGCTCTGACCTCTCATACTGATTCTGGCTCTGACCTCTCATACTGATTCTGGCTCTGACCTCTCATACTGATTCTGGCTCTGACCTCTTATACTGATTCTGGCTCTGACCTCTCAGTCTAATTCTGGCTCTGACCTCTCATACCGATTCTGGCTCTGATCTCTCAGACTGATTCTGGCTCTGACCTCTCAGTCTGATTCTGGCTCTGACCTCTCCGTCTGATTCTGGCTCTGACCTCTCATACTGATTCTGGCTTTGATCTCTCAGACTGATTCTGGCTCTGACCTCTCAGTCTGATTCTGGCTCTGACCTCTCCGTCTGATTCTGGCTCTGACCTTTCAGACGGATTCTGGCTCTGACCTCTCAGTCTGATTCTGGCTCTGACCTCTCAGTCTGATTCTGGCTCTGACCTCTCATACTGATTCTGGCTCTCACCTCTCATACTGTTTCTAGCTCTGACCTCTCATACTGATTTTGGCTCTGACCTCTCAGACTGATTCTGGCTCTGACCTCTCAGACTGATTCTGGCTTTGATCTCTCATACTGATTCTGGCTCTGACCTCTCATACTGATTCTGGCTCTGAACTCTCACATTGATTCTGGCTCTGACCTCTCAGACGGATTCTGGCTCAGATCTCTCATACTGATTCTGGCTCTGAACTCTCATACTGATTCTGGCTCTGACCTCTCAGACTGATTCTGGCTCTGACTTCTCAGACTGATTCCGGCTCTGATCTCTCAGACTGATTCTGGCTCTGACCTCTCAGTCTGATTCTGGCACTGGCCTCACAAACTGATTCTGGCTCTGACCTCTCATACTGATTCTCGCTCTGACCTCTCAGCCTGCTTCTGGCTCTGATTTCTCATACTTCTTCTGGCTCTTAACTCTCATACTGATTCTGGCTCTGATCTCTCATACTGATTCTGGCTCTGACCTCTCATACTGATTCTGGCTCTGACATCTCATACTGCTTCTGGCTCTGACCTCTCAGACTGATTCTGGCTCTGACCTCTCAGACTGATTCTGGCTCTGACCTCTCAGACTGATTCTGGCTCTGACCTCTCAGACTGATTCTGGCTCTGACCTCTCAGACTGATTCTGGCTCTGACCTCTCAGACTGATTCTGGCTCTGACCTCTCATACTGATTCTGGCTCTGACCTCTCAGACTGATTCTGGCTCTGACCTCTCATACTGTTTATGGTTCTGACCTCTCAGTCTGATTCTGGCTCTGACCTCTCAGTCTGATTCTGGCTCTGACCTCTCAAACTGATTCTTGCTCTGCCCTCTCATACTGATTCTGGCTCTGACCTCTCATACTGATTCTGGCTCTGAACTCTCAGACTGATTCTGGCTCTGACGTTTTAGACCGATTCTGGCTCTGATGTCTCAGACCGATTCTGGCTCTGAACTCTCAGACCGATTCTGGCTCTGACCTCTCAGACCAATTCTGGCTCTGACCTCTCATACTGCTTCTGGCTCTGACCTCTCATACTAATTCTGGCTCTGACCTCTCAGTCTGATTCTGGCTCTGACCTCTCAGACTGATTCTGGCTCTGACCTCTCATACCGATTCTGGCTCTGACCTCTCAGACTGATTCTGGCTCTGACCTCTCAGACAGATTCTGGCTCTGACCTCATACTAATTCTGTCTCTGACCTCTCAGTCTGATTCCGGCTCTGACCTCTAATATTGATTCCGGCTCTGACCTCTCATACTGATTCTGGCTCTGATCTCTGATATTGATTTTGGCTCTGATCTCTCATATAGATTCTGGTTCTGACCTCTCAGACTGATTCTTGCTCTGATCTCTCATACTGATTCTGGCTCTGACCTCTTATATCTCATACTTCTGGCTCTTTACTCTCATACTGATTCTGGCTCTGACCTCTAATACTGATTCTGGCTCTGACCTCTCATACTGATTCTGGCTCTGACCTCTCACATCGATTCTGGCTCTGACCTCTCATACCGATTCTGGCTCTGACCTCTCATACCGATTCTGGCTATGACCTCTCAGACTGATTCTGGCTCTGATCTCTCATACTGATTCTGGCTCTGACCTCTCATACTGATTATGTCTCTGACATCTCATACTGCTTCTGGCTCTGACCTCTCAGACTGATTCTGGCTCTGACCTCTCAGACTGATTCTGGCTCTGACATCTCAGACTGATTCTGGCTCTGACCTCTCATACTGATTCTGGCTCTGACTTCTCAGACCGATTCTGGGTCTGACCTCTCAGACTGATTCTGGCTCTGACATCTCAGACTGATTCTGGCTCTGACCTCTCAGTCTGATTCCGGCTCTGACCTCTAATATTGATTCTGGCTCTGACCTCTCATACTGATTCTGGCTCTGATCTCTGATATTGTTTTTTGCTCTGATCTCTCATATAGATTCTGGTTCTGACCTCTCAGACTGATTCTTGCTCTGACCTCTCATACTGATTCTTGCTCTGACCTCTCATACTGATTCTGGCTCTGACCTCTCAGACTGATTCTGGCTCTGACTTCTCAGACCGATTCTGGGTCTGACCTCTCAGACTGATTCTGGCTCTGACATCTCAGACTGATTCTGGCTCTGACCTCTCAGACAGATTCTGGCTCTGACCTCATACTAATTCTGGTTCTGACCTCTCAGTCTGATTCCGGCTCTGACCTCTAATATTGATTCCGGCTCTGACCTCTCATACTGATTCTGGCTTTGATCTCTGATATTGATTTAGGCTCTGATCTCTCATATAGATTCTGGTTCTGACTTCTCATACTGATTCTGGCTCTGACCTCTCATACTGATTCTGGCTCTGTCCTCTCAGTCTGATTCTGGCTCTGACCTCTCATACTTATTCCGGCTCTGACCTCTCATACCAATTCTGGCTCTGACCTCTCAGTCTGATTCTGGCTCTGACCTCTCATACTGATTCTGGCTCTGACCTCATACTGATTCTGGCTCTGATCTCTCATATTGATTCTTGCTCTGACCTCTCATACTGATTCTTTCTCTGACCTCTCAGACTGATTCTGGCTCTGACCTCTCAGTCTGATTCTGGCTCTGACCTCTCAGTCTTATTCTGGCTCTGACCTCTCAGTCTGATTCTTGCTCTGACCTCTCATACTGATTCTGGCTCTGACCTCTCGTACTGATTCTGGCTCTTACCTCTCAGTCTGATTCTGGCTCTGACCTCTCATACTGATTCTGGCTCTGACCTCTCATACTGATTCTGGCTCTTACCTCTCAGTCTGATTCTGGCTCTGACCTCTCATACTAATTCTGGCTCTGACCTCTCAGACTGATTCTGGCTCTGACCTCTCAGACTGATTCTGGCTCTGACCTCTCAGACTGATTCTGGCTCTGACCTCTCAGTCTGATTCTGGCTCTGGCTTCTCAGACTGATTCTGGCTCTGACCTCTCAGTCTGATTCTGGCTCTGACCTCTCAGACTGATTTTGACTCTGACCTCTCAGACTGATTTTGGCTCTGACCTCTCATACTGATTCTGGCTCTGACCTCTCATAAATGATTCTGGCTCTGACCTCTCATACTGATTCTGGCTCTGAACTCTCAGACTGATTCTGGCTCTGACGTTTTAGACCGATTCTGGCTCTGATGTCTCAGACCGATTCTGGCTCTGAACTCTCAGACCGATTCTGGCTCTGACCTCTCAGACCAATTCTGGCTCTGACCTCTCATACTGCTTCTGGCTCTGACCTCTCATACTAATTCTGGCTCTGACCTCTCAGTCTGATTCTGGCTCTGACCTCTCAGACTGATTCTGGCTCTGACCTCTCATACCGATTCTGGCTCTGACCTCTCAGACTGATTCTGGCTCTGACCTCTCATACCGATTCTGGCTCTGACCTCTCAGTCTGATTCTTGCTCTGACCTCTCAGACTGATTCTGGCTCTGACCTCTCATACTGATTCTGGCTCTGACCTCTCAGACTGATTCTGGCTCTGACCTCTCAGACTGATTCTGGCTCTGACCTCTCAGACTGATTCCTGCTCTGACCTCTCATACTGATTCTGGCTCTGACCTTTCATACTGATTCTGGCTCTGACATCTCAGACTGATTCTGGCTCTGACCTCTCATACTGATTCTGGCTCTGACTTCTCAGACCGATTCTGGGTCTGACCTCTCAGACTGATTCTGGCTCTGACATCTCAGACTGATTCTGGCTCTGACCTCTCAGTCTGATTCCGGCTCTGACCTCTAATATTGATTCTGGCTCTGACCTCTCATACTGATTCTGGCTCTGATCTCTGATATTGTTTTTTGCTCTGATCTCTCATATAGATTCTGGTTCTGACCTCTCAGACTGATTCTTGCTCTGACCTCTCATACTGATTCTTGCTCTGACCTCTCATACTGATTCTGGCTCTGACCTCTCAGACTGATTCTGGCTCTGACTTCTCAGACCGATTCTGGGTCTGACCTCTCAGACTGATTCTGGCTCTGACATCTCAGACTGATTCTGGCTCTGACCTCTCAGACAGATTCTGGCTCTGACCTCATACTAATTCTGGTTCTGACCTCTCAGTCTGATTCCGGCTCTGACCTCTAATATTGATTCCGGCTCTGACCTCTCATACTGATTCTGGCTTTGATCTCTGATATTGATTTAGGCTCTGATCTCTCATATAGATTCTGGTTCTGACTTCTCATACTGATTCTGGCTCTGACCTCTCATACTGATTCTGGCTCTGTCCTCTCAGTCTGATTCTGGCTCTGACCTCTCATACTTATTCCGGCTCTGACCTCTCATACCAATTCTGGCTCTGACCTCTCAGTCTGATTCTGGCTCTGACCTCTCATACTGATTCTGGCTCTGACCTCATACTGATTCTGGCTCTGATCTCTCATATTGATTCTTGCTCTGACCTCTCATACTGATTCTTTCTCTGACCTCTCAGACTGATTCTGGCTCTGACCTCTCAGTCTGATTCTGGCTCTGACCTCTCAGTCTTATTCTGGCTCTGACCTCTCAGTCTGATTCTTGCTCTGACCTCTCATACTGATTCTGGCTCTGACCTCTCGTACTGATTCTGGCTCTTACCTCTCAGTCTGATTCTGGCTCTGACCTCTCATACTGATTCTGGCTCTGACCTCTCATACTGATTCTGGCTCTTACCTCTCAGTCTGATTCTGGCTCTGACCTCTCATACTAATTCTGGCTCTGACCTCTCAGACTGATTCTGGCTCTGACCTCTCAGACTGATTCTGGCTCTGACCTCTCAGACTGATTCTGGCTCTGACCTCTCAGTCTGATTCTGGCTCTGGCTTCTCAGACTGATTCTGGCTCTGACCTCTCAGTCTGATTCTGGCTCTGACCTCTCAGACTGATTTTGACTCTGACCTCTCAGACTGATCTTGGCTCTGACCTCTCATACTGATTCTGGCTCTGACCTCTCATAAATGATTCTGGCTCTGACCTCTCATACTGATTCTGGCTCTGAACTCTCAGACTGATTCTGGCTCTGACGTTTTAGACCGATTCTGGCTCTGATGTCTCAGACCGATTCTGGCTCTGAACTCTCAGACCGATTCTGGCTCTGACCTCTCAGACCAATTCTGGCTCTGACCTCTCATACTGCTTCTGGCTCTGACCTCTCATACTAATTCTGGCTCTGACCTCTCAGTCTGATTCTGGCTCTGACCTCTCAGACTGATTCTGGCTCTGACCTCTCATACCGATTCTGGCTCTGACCTCTCAGACTGATTCTGGCTCTGACCTCTCATACCGATTCTGGCTCTGACCTCTCAGTCTGATTCTTGCTCTGACCTCTCAGACTGATTCTGGCTCTGACCTCTCATACTGATTCTGGCTCTGACCTCTCAGACTGATTCTGGCTCTGACCTCTCAGACTGATTCTGGCTCTGACCTCTCAGACTGATTCCTGCTCTGACCTCTCATACTGATTCTGGCTCTGACCTTTCATACTGATTCTGGCTCTGACCTCTCAGTCTGATTCTGGCTCTGACCTCTCAGACCGATTCTGGCTCTGACCTCTCAGACCGATTCTGGCTCTGACCTCTCATACTGATTCTGGCTCTGTCCTCTCAGACTGATTCTGGCTCTGACCTCTCATACTTATTCTGGCTCTGACCTCTCATACCAATTCTGGCTCTGACCTCTCATACCAATTCTGGCTCTGACCTCTCAGTCTGATTCTGGCTCTGACCTCTCAGTCTGATTCTGGCTCTGACCTCTCATACTGATTCTGGCTCTGACCTCTCATACTGATTCTGGCTCTGACCTCTCATACTGATTCTTGCTCTGACCTCTCATACTGATTCTTTCTCTGACCTCTCAGACTGATTCTGGCTCTGACCTCTCAGTCTGATTCTGGCTCTGACCTCTCATACTGATTCTGGCTCTGACCTCTCATACTGATTCTGGCTCTGACCTCTCAGTCTGATTCTGGCTCTGACCTCTCATACCGATTCTGGCTCTGACCTCTCAGTCTGATTCTGGCTCTGACCTCTCAGACCGATTCTGGCTCTGACCTCTCATACTGCTTCTGGCTCTGACCTTTCATACTAATTCTGGCTCTGACCTCTCAGTCTGATTCTGGCTCTGACCTCTCAGACTGATTCTGGCTCTGACCTCTCATACAGATTCTGGCTCTGACCTCTCAGACTGATTCTGGCTCTGACCTCTCATACCGATTCTGGCTCTGACCTCTCAGTCTGATTCTTGCTCTGACCTCTCATACTGATTCTGGCTCTGACCTCTCATACTGATTCTGGCTCTGACCTCTCAGACTGATTCTGGCTCTGACCTCTCAGACTGATTCTGGCTCTGACCTCTCAGACTGATTCCTGCTCTGACCTCTCATACTGATTCTGGCTCTGACCTTTCATACTGATTCTGGCTCTGACCTCTCAGTCTGATTCTGGCTCTGACCTCTCAGACCGATTCTGGCTCTGACCTCTCAGACCGATTCTGGCTCTGACCTCTCATACTGATTCTGCCTCTGACCTCTCAGACTGATTCTGGCTCTGACCTCTCATACTTATTCTGGCTCTGACTTCTCATACCAATTCTGGCTCTGACCTCTCATACCAATTCTGGCTCTGACCTCTCAGTCTGATTCTGGCTCTGACCTCTCAGTCTGATTCTGGCTCTGACCTCTCATACTGATTCTGGCTCTGACCTCTCATACTGATTCTGGCTCTGACCTCTCATACTGATTCTGGCTCTGACCTCTCATACTGATTCTTTCTCTGACCTCTCAGACTGATTCTGGCTCTGACCTCTCAGTCTGATTCTGGCTCTGACCTCTCATACTAATTCTGGCTATGACCTCTCAGTCTGATTCTGGCTCTGACCTCTCAGTCTGATTCTGGCTCTGACCTCTCATACTGATTCTGGCTCTGACCTCTCATACTGATTCTGGCTCTGACCTCTCAGAATGAATCTGGCTCTGACCTCTCATACTGATTCTGGCTCTAACTTCTCAGACCAATTCTGGATCTGAACTCTCAGACTGATTCTGGCTCTGACCTCTCATACTGATTCTGGTTCTGACCTCTCATACTAATTCTGGCTATGACCTCTCAGTCTGATTCTGGCTCTTACCTCTCAGACTTTTTCTGGCTCTGACGTCTCAGACCGATTCTAGCTCTGACGTCTCAGACTGATTCCTGCTCTGAACTCTCAGACCGATTCTGGCTCTGACCTCTCTTACCGATTCTGGCTCTGACCTCTCATACTGATTCTGGTTCTGACCTCTTATACTAATTCTGGCTCTGACCTCTCAGTCTGATTCTGGCTCTGACCTCTCATACCGATTCTGGCTCTGACCTCTCATACCGATTCTGGCTCTGACCTCTCAGACTGATTTTGGCTCTGACTTCTGATTCTGGCTCTGACCTCTCAGACTGATTCTGGCTCTGACCTCTCATACTGATTCTGGCTCTGACCTCTCAGACTGATTCTGGCTCTGACCTCTCAGACTGATTCTGGCTCTGACCTCTCAGACTGATTCTGGCTCTGACCTCTCAGTCTGATTCTGGCTCTGACCTCTCAGTCTGATTCTGGCTCTGATTTCTCATGCTGATTCTGGCTCTGACCTCTCATACTGATTCTGGTTCTGACCTCTCATACTGATTCTGGCTCTGATTTCTCAGACTGATTCTGGCTCTGATTTGTCAGACCGATTCTGGCTCTGAACTCTCAGACTGATTCTGGCTCTGACCTCTCAGACTGATTCTGGCTCTGACCTCTCATACTGATTCTGGTTCTGACCTCTCATACTAATTCTGGCTATGACCTCTCAGTCTGATTCTGGCTCTGAACTCTCATACTGATTCTGGCTCTGACCTCTCAGACTGATTCTGGCTCTGACCTCTCAGACTGATTCCGGCTCTGACCTCTCAGACTGATTCCGGCTCTGACCTCTCAGACTGATTCCGGCTCTGACCTCTCAGACTCATTCCGGCTCTGAAATCTCAGACTGATTCTGGCTCTGACCTCTCAGTCTGATTCTGGCTCTGACCTCTCATACTGATTCTGGCTCTGACCTCTCATACTGATTCTGGCTCTGACCTCTCAGTCTGATTCTGGCTCTGACCTCTCAGTCTGATTCTGGCTCTGACCTCTCATACTGATTCTGGCTCTGACCTCTCATACTGATTCTGGCTCTGACCTCTCAGACTGATTCTGGCTCTGAACTCTCATACTGATTCTGGCTCTGACCTCTCAGTCTGATTCTGGCTCTGACCTCTCATACTGATTCTGGCTCTGACCTCTCATACTGATTCTGGCTCTGACCTCTCAGACTGATTCTGGCTCTGACCTCTCAGTCTGATTCTGGCTCTGACCTCTCAGACTGATTCTGGCTCTGACCTCTCAGTCTGATTCTGGCTCTGACCTCTCATACTGATTCTGGCTCTGACCTCTCAGACTGATTTTGGCTCTGACCTCTCAGACTGATTTTGGCTCTGACTTCTGATTCTGGCTCTGACCTCTCAGACTGATTCTGGCTCTGACCTCTCATACTGATTCTGGCTCTGACCTATCAGACTGATTCTGGCTCTGACCTCTCAAACTGATTCTGGCTCTGACCTCTCAGTCTGATTCTGGCTCTGACCTCTCATACTGATTCTGTCTCTGACCTCTCAGACTGATTCTGGCTCTGACCTCTCATACTGATTCTGGCTCTGATCTCTCAGACTGATTCTGGCTCTGACTTCTCAGACCGATTCTGGCTCTGACCTCTCATACTGATTCTGGCTATGACCTCTCAGTCTGTTTCTGGCTCTGACCTCTCATACTTATTCTGGCTCTGACCTCTCATACTGATTCTGGCTCTGACCTCTCAGACTGATTCTGGCTCTGACCTCTCAGTCTGATTCTGGCTCTGACCTCTCAGACTGATTCTGGCTCTGACCTCTCAGTCTGATTCTGGCTCTGACCTCTCATACTGATTCTGGCTCTGACCTCTCAGACTGATTTTGGCTCTGACCTCTCAGACGGATTTTGGCTCTGATTCTGGCTCTTACCTCTCATACTGATTCTGGCTCTGACCTCTCAGACGGATTCTAGCTCTGATGTCTCAGACCGATTCTGGCTCTGAACTCTCAGACCGATTCTGTCTGTGACCTCTCATACTGATTCCGGTTCTGACCTCTCATACTAATTCTGGCTCTGACCTCTCAGTCTGATTCTGGCTCTGACCTCAGTCTGATTCTGGCTCTGATCTCTCAGTCTGATTCTGGCTCTGACCTCTCATACTGATTCTGGCTCTGACCTCTCATACTGATTCTGGCTCTAACCTCTCAGACTGATTCTGGCTCTGAACTCTCATACCGATTCTGGCTCTGACCTCTCAGACTGATTCTGGCTTTGACCTCTCAGACTGATTCTGGCTCTGACCTCTCAGTCTGATTCTGGCTCTGACCTCTCAGTCTGATTCTGGCTGTGACCTCTCAGTCTGATTCTGGCTCTGACCTCTCATACTGATTCTGGCTCTGACCTCTCATACTGATTCTGGCTCTGACCTCTCATACTGATTCTGTTTCTGACCTCTCATACTAATTCTGGCTATGACCTCTCAGTCTTATTCTGGCTCTGACCTCTCATACTGATTCTGGCTCTGACCTCTCATACTGATTCTGGCTCTGACCTCTCATACTGATTCTGGCTCTGACCTCTCAGACTGATTCTGGCTCTGACCTCTCAGTCTGATTCTGACTCTGACTTCTCAGTCTGATTCTGGCTCTGACCTCTCATACTGATTCTGGCTCTGACCTCTCATACTGATTCTGGCTCTGACCTCTCATACTGATTCTGGCTCTGACCTCTCAGACTGATTCTGGCTCTGACCTCTCAGTCTGATTCTGACTCTGACTTCTCAGTCTGATTCTGGCTCTGACCTCTCATACTGATTCTGGCTCTGACCTCTCATACTGATTCTGGCTCTGACCTCTCAGACTGATTTTGGCTCTGACCTCTCATTCTGATTCTGGCTCTGACCTCTCAGACCGATTCTAGCTCTGACGTCTCAGATCGATTCTGGCTCTGAATTCTCAGACCGATTCTGGCTCTGACCTCTCAGACCGATTCTGGCTCTGACCTCTCATACTGATTCTGGTTCTGACCTCTCATACTAATTCTGGCTCTGACCTCTCAGTCTGATTCTGGCTCTGACCTCATACTGATTCTGGCTCTGACCTCTCATACTGATTCTGGCTCTGATCTCTCAGATTGATTCTGGCTCTGACTTCTAAGACCGATTCTGGCTCTGAACTCTCAGACTGATTCTGGCTCTGACCTCTCATACTGATTCTGTCTCTGACCTCTCAGACTGATTCTGGCTCTGACCTCTCATTCTGATTCTGGCTCTGACCTCTCAGACTGATTCTGGCTCTGACCTCTCAGACTGATTCTGGCTCTGACCTCTCAGACCGATTCTAGCTCTAACGTCTCAGACCGATTCTGGCTCTGAATTCTCAGACCGATTCTGACTCTGACCTCTCAGACTGATTCTGGCTCTGACCTCTCATTCTGATTCTGGCTCTGTCCTCTCAGACTGATTCTGGCTCTGACCTCTCAGACTGATTCTGGCTCTGACCTCTCAGACTGATTCTGGCTCTGACCTCTCATTCTGATTCTGGCTCTGACCTCTCAGACTGATTCTGGCTCTGACCTCTCAGACTGATTCTGGCTCTGACCTCTCAGACCGATTCTAGCTCTAACGTCTCAGACCGATTCTGGCTCTGAATTCTCAGACCGATTCTGACTCTGACCTCAGACCGATTCTGGCTCTGACCTCTCATACTGATTCTGGCTCTGACCTCTCAGTCTGATTCTGGCTCTGACCTCTCATACTGATTTTGGCTCTGACCTCTCAGAATGAATCTGGCTCTGACCTCTCATACTGATTCTGGCTCTGACCTCTCATACTGATTCTGGCTCTGACCTCTCAGACTGATTCTGGCTCTGACCTCTCAGTCTTATTCTGGCTCTGACCTCTCAGTCTGATTCTGGCTCTGACCTCTCATACTGATTCTGGCTCTGACCTCTCATACTGATTCTGGCTCTGACCTCTCAGACTGATTCTGGCTCTGACCTCTCAGTCTGATTCTGACTCTGACTTCTCAGTCTGATTCTGGCTCTGACCTCTCATACTGATTCTGGCTCTGACCTCTCATACTGATTCTGGCTCTGACCTCTCAGACTGATTTTGGCTCTGACCTCTCATTCTGATTCTGGCTCTGACCTCTCAGACCGATTCTAGCTCTGACGTCTCAGATCGATTCTGGCTCTGAATTCTCAGACCGATTCTGGCTCTGACCTCTCAGACCGATTCTGGCTCTGACCTCTCATACTGATTCTGGTTCTGACCTCTCATACTAATTCTGGCTCTGACCTCTCAGTCTGATTCTGGCTCTGACCTCATACTGATTCTGGCTCTGACCTCTCATACTGATTCTGGCTCTGATCTCTCAGATTGATTCTGGCTCTGACTTCTAAGACCGATTCTGGCTCTGAACTCTCAGACTGATTCTGGCTCTGACCTCTCATACTGATTCTGTCTCTGACCTCTCAGACTGATTCTGGCTCTGACCTCTCATTCTGATTCTGGCTCTGACCTCTCAGACTGATTCTGGCTCTGACCTCTCAGACTGATTCTGGCTCTGACCTCTCAGACCGATTCTAGCTCTAACGTCTCAGACCGATTCTGGCTCTGAATTCTCAGACCGATTCTGACTCTGACCTCTCAGACTGATTCTGGCTCTGACCTCTCATTCTGATTCTGGCTCTGTCCTCTCAGACTGATTCTGGCTCTGACCTCTCAGACTGATTCTGGCTCTGACCTCTCATTCTGATTCTGGCTCTGACCTCTCAGACTGATTCTGGCTCTGACCTCTCAGACTGATTCTGGCTCTGACCTCTCAGACCGATTCTAGCTCTAACGTCTCAGACCGATTCTGGCTCTGAATTCTCAGACCGATTCTGACTCTGACCTCAGACCGATTCTGGCTCTGACCTCTCATACTGATTCTGGCTCTGACCTCTCAGACTGATTCTGGCTCTGACCTCTCAGTCTGATTCTGGCTCTGACCTCTCATACTGATTCTGGCTCTGACCTCTCAGAATGAATCTGGCTCTGACCTCTCATACTGATTCTGGCTCTGACCTCTCATACTGATTCTGGCTCTGACCTCTCAGACTGATTCTGGCTCTGACCTCTCAGTCTGATTCTGACTCTGACTTCTCAGTCTGATTCTGGCTCTGACCTCTCATACTGATTCTGGCTCTGACCTCTCATACTGATTCTGGCTCTGACCTCTCATACTGATTCTGGCTCTGACCTCTCAGACTGATTCTGGCTCTGACCTCTCAGTCTGATTCTGACTCTGACTTCTCAGTCTGATTCTGGCTCTGACCTCTCATACTGATTCTGGCTCTGACCTCTCATACTGATTCTGGCTCTGACCTCTCAGACTGATTTTGGCTCTGACCTCTCATTCTGATTCTGGCTCTGACCTCTCAGACCGATTCTAGCTCTGACGTCTCAGATCGATTCTGGCTCTGAATTCTCAGACCGATTCTGGCTCTGACCTCTCAGACCGATTCTGGCTCTGACCTCTCATACTGATTCTGGTTCTGACCTCTCATACTAATTCTGGCTCTGACCTCTCAGTCTGATTCTGGCTCTGACCTCATACTGATTCTGGCTCTGACCTCTCATACTGATTCTGGCTCTGATCTCTCAGATTGATTCTGGCTCTGACTTCTAAGACCGATTCTGGCTCTGAACTCTCAGACTGATTCTGGCTCTGACCTCTCATACTGATTCTGTCTCTGACCTCTCAGACTGATTCTGGCTCTGACCTCTCATTCTGATTCTGGCTCTGACCTCTCAGACTGATTCTGGCTCTGACCTCTCAGACTGATTCTGGCTCTGACCTCTCAGACCGATTCTAGCTCTAACGTCTCAGACCGATTCTGGCTCTGAATTCTCAGACCGATTCTGACTCTGACCTCTCAGACTGATTCTGGCTCTGACCTCTCATTCTGATTCTGGCTCTGACCTCTCAGACTGATTCTGGCTCTGACCTCTCAGACTGATTCTGGCTCTGACCTCTCATTCTGATTCTGGCTCTGACCTCTCAGACTGATTCTGGCTCTGACCTCTCAGACTGATTCTGGCTCTGACCTCTCAGACCGATTCTAGCTCGAACGTCTCAGACCGATTCTGGCTCTGAATTCTCAGACCGATTCTGACTCTGACCTCAGACCGATTCTGGCTCTGACCTCTCATACTGATTCTGGCTCTGACCTCTCAGACTGATTCTGGCTCTGACCTCTCAGTCTGATTCTGGCTCTGACCTCTCATACTGATTCTGGCTCTGATCTCTCAGACTGATTCTGGCTCTGACTTCTCAGACCGATTCTGGATCTGAACTCTCAGACTGATTCTATCTCTGACCTCTCAGACTGATTCTGGCTCTGAACTCTCATACTGATTCTGGTTCTGACCTCTCATACTAATTCTGGCTATGACCTCTCAGTCTGATTCTGGCTCTGACCTCTCAGTCTGATTCTGGCTCTGACCTCTCATACTGATTCTGGCTCTGACCTCTCAGAATGAATCTGGCTCTGACCTCTCATACTGATTCTGGCTCTGACTTCTCAGACTGATTCTGGCTCTGACTTCTCAGACCAATTCTGGATCTGAACTCTCAGACTGATTCTATCTCTGACCTCTCAGACTGATTCTGGCTCTGACCTCTCATACTGATTCTGGTTCTGACCTCTCATACTAATTCTGGCTATGACCTCTCTGTCTGATTCTGGCTCTGACCTCTCAGACTTTTTCTGGCTCTGTCGTCTCAGACCGATTCTAGCTCTGACGTCTCAGACTGATTCCTGCTCTGAACTCTCAGACCGATTCTGGCTCTGACCTCTCTTACCCATTCTGGCTCTGACCTCTCATACTGATTCTGGTTCTGACCTCTTATACTAATTCCGGCTCTGACCTCTCAGTCTGATTCTGGCTCTGACCTCTCATACCGATTCTGGCTCTGACCTCTCATACCGATTCTGGCTCTGACCTCTCAGACTGATTGTGGCTCTGACTTCTGATTCTGGCTCTGACCTCTCAGACTGATTCTGGCTCTGACCTCTCATACTGATTCTGGCTCTGACCTCTCAGACTGATTCTGGCTCTGACCTCTCAGACTGATTCTGGCTCTGACCTCTCAGACTGATTCTGGCTCTGACCTCTCATACTGATTCTGGCTCTGACCTCTCAGACTGATTCTGGCTCTGACCTCTCAGACTGATTCTGGCTCTGACCTCTCAGACTGATTCTGGCTCTGACCTCTCAGACTGATTCTGGCTCTGACCTCTCAGTCTGATTCTGGCTCTGACCTCTCAGTCTGATTCTGGCTCTGATTTCTCATGCTGATTCTGGCTCTGACCTCTCATACTGATTCTGGTTCTGACCTCTCATACTGATTCTGGCTCTGTTCTCTCAGACTGATTCTGGCTCTGATTTCTCAGACCGATTCTGGCTCTGAACTCTCAGACTGATTCTGGCTCTGACCTCTCAGACTGATTCTGGCTCTGACCACTCAGACTGATTCTGGCTCTGACCTCTCAGACTGATTCCGGCTCTGACCTCTCAGACTGATTCCGGCTCTGACCTCTCAGACTCATTCCGGCTCTGAAATCTCAGACTGATTCTGGCTCTGACCTCTCAGTCTGATTCTGGCTCTGACCTCTCATACTGATTCTGGCTCTGACCTCTCATACTGATTCTGGCTCTGACCTCTCAGTCTGATTCTGGCTCTGACCTCTCAGTCTGATTCTGGCTCTGACCTCTCATACTGATTCTGGCTCTGACCTCTCATACTGATTCTGGCTCTGATCTCTCAGACTGATTCTGGCTCTGAACTCTCATACTGATTCTGGCTCTGACCTCTCAGTCTGATTCTGGCTCTGACCTCTCATACTGATTCTGGCTCTGACCTCTCAGACTGATTCTGGCTCTGACCTCTCAGACTGATTCTGGCTCTGACCTCTCAGTCTGATTCTGGCTCTGTCCTCTCAGACCGATTCTGACTCTGAATTCTTAGACCGATTCTGGCTCTGACCTCTCAGACCGATTCTGGCTCTGACCTCTCAGACCAATTCTGGCTCTGACCTCTCAGACCGATTCTGGCTCTGACCTCTCAGACCGATTCTGGCTCTGACCTCTCATACTGATTCTGGCTCAGACCTCTCAGTCTGATTCTGGCTCTGACATCTCAGACTGATTCTGGCTCTGACCTCTCAGACAGATTCTGGCTCTGACCTCAGACTAATTCTGGTTCTGACCTCTCAGTCTGATTCCGGCTCTGACCTCTAATATTGATTCCGGCTCTGACCTCTCATACTGATTCTGGCTCTGATCTCTGATATTGTTTTTTGCTCTGATCTCTCATATAGATTCTGGTTCTGACCTCTCAGACTGATTCTGGCTCTGACCTCTCAGTCTGATTCCGGCTCTGACCTCTAATATTGATTCCGGCTCTGACCTCTCATACTGATTCTGGCTTTGATCTCTGATATTGATTTAGGCTCTGATCTCTCATATAGATTCTGGATCTGACCTCTCAGACTGATTCTTGCTCTGATCTCTCATACTGATTCTGGCTCTGACCTCTTATATCTCATACTTCTGGCTCTTAACTCTCATACTGATTTTGGCTCTGACCTCTCAGACTGATTCTGGCTCTGACCTCTCATACTGATTCTGGCTCTGACCTCTCAGACCGATTCTGGCTCTGACCTCTCATACCGATTCTGGCTCTGACCTCTCAGACTGATTTTGGCTCTGACCTCTCAGACTGATTCTTTCTCTGACCACTCATACTGATTCTGACTCTCACCTCTCAGTCTGATTCCAGCTCTGACCTCTCATACTGATTCTGGCTCTGATCTCTGATATTGATTTTGGCTCTGATCTCTCATATAGATTCTGGTTCTGACCTCTCAGACTGATTCTTGCTCTGACCTCTCATACTTATTCTTGCTCTGACCTCACATACTGATTCTGGCTCTGACCTCTCATACTGATTCTGGCTCTGACCTCTCATACTGATTCTAGCTCTGACCTCTCATACTGATTATGGCTCTGACCTCTCAGTCTGATTCTGGCTCTGACCTCTCATACTGATTCTGGCTCTGACCTCTCATACTGATTCTGGCTCTGACCTCTCAGTCTGATTCTGGCTCTGACCTCTCAGTCTGATTCTGACTCTGACCTCTCATACTGATTCTGGCTCTGACCTCTCATACTGATTCTGGCTCTGAACTCTCATACTGATTCTGGCTCTGACCTCTCAGACTGATTCTGGCTCTGACCTCTCAGTCTGATTCTGGCTCTGACCTCTCATACTGATTCTGGCTCTGACCTCTCATACTGATTCTGGCTCTGACCTCTCATACTGATTTTGGCTCTGACTTCTCAGTCTGATTCTGGCTCTGACCTCTCAGTCTGATTCTGGCTCTGATCTCTCATACTGATTCTGGCTCTGACCTCTCATACTGATTCTGGCTCTGACCTCTCAGACTGATTCTGGCTCTGACCTCTCATACTGATTCTGGCTCTGACCTCTCATACTGATTCTGGCTCTGACCTCTCAGACTGATTCTGGCTCTGACCTCTCAGTCTGATTCTGGCTCTGACCTCTCAAACTGATTCTGGCTCTGACCTCTTAGACTGATTTTGGCTCTGACCTCTCATACTGATTCTGGCTCTGACCTCTCATACTGATTCTGGCTCTGATCTCTCAGACTGATTCTGGCTCTGACTTCTCAGACCGATTCTGGATCTGAACTCTCAGACTGATTCTATCTCTGACCTCTCAGACTGATTCTGGCTCTGACCTCTCATACTGATTCTGGTTCTGACCTCTCATACTAATTCTGGCTATGACCTCTCAGTCTGATTCTGGCTCTGACCTCTCAGTCTGATTCTGGCTCTGACCTCTCATACTGATTCTGGCTCTGACCTCTCAGAATGAATCTGGCTCTGACCTCTCATACTGATTCTGGCTCTGACTTCTCAGACTGATTCTGGCTCTGACCTCTCATACTGATTCTGGTTCTGACCTCTCATACTAATTCTGGCTATGACCTCTCAGTCTGATTCTGGCTCTGACCTCTCAGACTTTTTCTGGCTCTGACGTCTCAGACCGATTCTAGCTCTGACGTCTCAGACTGATTCCTGCTCTGAACTCTCAGACCGATTCTGGCTCTGACCTCTCTTACCCATTCTGGCTCTGACCTCTCATACTGATTCTGGTTCTGACCTCTTATACTAATTCTGGCTCTGACCTCTCAGTCTGATTCTGGCTCTGACCTCTCATACCGATTCTGGCTCTGACCTCTCATACCGATTCTGGCTCTGACCTCTCAGACTGATTGTGGCTCTGACTTCTGATTCTGGCTCTGACCTCTCAGACTGATTCTGGCTCTGACCTCTCATACTGATTCTGGCTCTGACCTCTCAGACTGATTCTGGCTCTGACCTCTCAGACTGATTCTGGCTCTGACCTCTCAGACTGATTCTGGCTCTGACCTCTCATACTGATTCTGGCTCTGACCTCTCAGACTGATTCTGGCTCTGACCTCTCAGACTGATTCTGGCTCTGACCTCTCAGACTGATTCTGGCTCTGACCTCTCAGTCTGATTCTGGCTCTGACCTCTCAGTCTGATTCTGGCTCTGATTTCTCATGCTGATTCTGGCTCTGACCTCTCATACTGATTCTGGTTCTGACCTCTCATACTGATTCTGGCTCTATTCTCTCAGACTGATTCTGGCTCTGATTTCTCAGACCGATTCTGGCTCTGAACTCTCAGACTGATTCTGGCTCTGACCTCTCAGACTGATTCTGGCTCTGACCTCTCATACTGATTCTGGTTCTGACCTCTCATACTAATTCTGGCTATGACCTCTCAGTCTGATTCTGGCTCTGAACTCTCATACTGATTCTGGCTCTGACCTCTCAGACTGATTCTGGCTCTGACCACTCAGACTGATTCTGGCTCTGACCTCTCAGACTGATTCCGGCTCTGACCTCTCAGACTGATTCCGGCTCTGAACTCTCAGACTCATTCCGGCTCTGAAATCTCAGACTGATTCTGGCTCTGACCTCTCAGTCTGATTCTGGCTCTGACCTCTCATACTGATTCTGGCTCTGACCTCTCATACTGATTCTGGCTCTGACCTCTCAGTCTGATTCTGGCTCTGACCTCTCAGTCTGATTCTGGCTCTGACCTCTCATACTGATTCTGGCTCAGACCTCTCATACTGATTCTGGCTCTGACCTCTCAGACTGATTCTGGCTCTGAACTCTCATACTGATTCTGGCTCTGACCTCTCAGTCAAATTCTGGCTCTGACCTCTCATACTGATTCTGGCTCTGACCTCTCAGACTGATTCTGGCTCTGACCTCTCAGTCTGATTCTGGCTCTGACCTCTCAGACTGATTCTGGCTCTGACCTCTCAGTCTGATTCTGGCTCTGACCTCTCATACTGATTCTGGCTCTGACCTCTCATACTGATTCTGGCTCTGACCTCTCAGACCGATTCTAGCTCTGACGTCTCAGACCGATTCTGGCTCTGAACTCTCAGACCGATTCTGGCTGTGACCTCTCATACTGATTCTGGTTCTGACCTCTCATACTAATTCTGGCTCTGACCTCTCAGTCTGATTCTGGCTCTGACCTCAGTCTGATTCTGGCTCTGATCTCTCAGTCTGATTCTGGCTCTGACCTCTCATACTGATTCTGACCTCTCATACTGATTCTGGCTCTAACCTCTCAGACTGATTCTGGCTCTGAACTCTCATACTGATTCTGGCTCTGACCTCTCAGACTGATTCTGGCTCTGACCTCTCAGACTGATTCTGGCTCTGACCTCTCAGTCTGATTCTGGCTCTGACCTCTCATACTGATTCTGGCTCTTACCTCTCATACTGATTCTTGATCTGTCCTCTCAGTCTGATTCTGGCTCTGACCTCTCATACTGATTCTAGCTCTGACCTCTCATACTAATTCTGGCTCTGACCTCTCAATCTGATTCTGGCTCTGACCTCTCAATCTGATTCTGGCTCTGACCTCTCAGACCGATTCTGGCTCTGAACTCTCAGACCGATTCTGGCTCTGACCTCTCTGACCGATTCTGGCTCTGACCTCTCTGACCGATTCTGGCTCTGACCTCTCATACTGATTCTGGCTCTGACCTCTCATACTGATTCTGGCTCTGACCTCTCATACTTATTCTAGCTCTGACCTCTCAGACTGATTCTGGCTCTGACCTCTCGGACTGATTCTGGCTCTGACCTCTCATACCGATTCTGGCTCTGACCTCTCAGACCGATTCTAGCTCTGACCTCTCAGTCTGATTCTGGCTCTGACCTCTCATACTGATTCTGGCTCTGACCTCTCAGACTGATTCTGGCTCTGACCTCTCAGACTGATTCTGGCTCTGACCTCTCAGTCTGATTCTGGCTCTGTCCTCTCAGACCGATTCTGACTCTGAATTCTTAGACCGATTCTGGCTCTGACCTCTCAGACCGATTCTGGCTCTGACCTCTCAGACCGATTCTGGCTCTGACCTCTCAGACCGATTCTGGCTCTGACCTCTCAGACCAATTCTGGCTCTGACCTCTCAGACCGATTCTGGCTCTGACCTCTCAGACCGATTCTGGCTCTGACCTCTCAGACCGATTCTGGCTCTGACCTCTCATACTGATTCTGGCTCTGACCTCTCATACTGATTCTGGCTCAGACCTCTCAGTCTGATTCTGGCTCTGACATCTCAGACTGATTCTGGCTCTGACCTCTCAGACAGATTCTGGCTCTGACCTCATACTAATTCTGGTTCTGACCTCTCAGTCTGATTCCGGCTCTGACCTCTAATATTGATTCCGGCTCTGACCTCTCATACTGATTCTGGCTCTGATCTCTGATATTGTTTTTTGCTCTGATCTCTCATATAGATTCTGGTTCTGACCTCTCAGACTGATTCTGGCTCTGACCTCTCAGTCTGATTCCGGCTCTGACCTCTAATATTGATTCCGGCTCTGACCTCTCATACTGATTCTGGCTTTGATCTCTGATATTGATTTAGGCTCTGATCTCTCATATAGATTCTGGATCTGACCTCTCAGACTGATTCTTGCTCTGATCTCTCATACTGATTCTGGCTCTGACCTCTTATATCTCATACTTCTGGCTCTTAACTCTCATACTGATTTTGGCTCTGACCTCTCAGACTGATTCTGGCTCTGACCTCTCATACTGATTCTGGCTCTGACCTCTCAGACCGATTCTGGCTCTGACCTCTCATACCGATTCTGGCTCTGACCTCTCAGACTGATTTTGGCTCTGACCTCTCAGACTGATTCTTTCTCTGACCACTCATACTGATTCTGACTCTCACCTCTCAGTCTGATTCCAGCTCTGACCTCTCATACTGATTCTGGCTCTGATCTCTGATATTGATTTTGGCTCTGATCTCTCATATAGATTCTGGTTCTGACCTCTCAGACTGATTCTTGCTCTGACCTCTCATACTTATTCTTGCTCTGACCTCACATACTGATTCTGGCTCTGACCTCTCATACTGATTCTGGCTCTGACCTCTCATACTGATTCTAGCTCTGACCTCTCATACTGATTATGGCTCTGACCTCTCAGTCTGATTCTGGCTCTGACCTCTCATACTGATTCTGGCTCTGACCTCTCATACTGATTCTGGCTCTGACCTCTCAGTCTGATTCTGGCTCTGAGCTCTCAGTCTGATTCTGACTCTGACCTCTCATACTGATTCTGGCTCTGACCTCTCATACTGATTATGGCTCTGAACTCTCATACTGATTCTGGCTCTGACCTCTCAGACTGATTCTGGCTCTGACCTCTCAGTCTGATTCTGGCTCTGACCTCTCATACTGATTCTGGCTCTGACCTCTCATACTGATTCTGGCTCTGACCTCTCATACTGATTCTGGCTCTGACCTCTCAGACTGATTCTGGCTCTGACCTCTCAGTCTGATTCTGGCTCTGACCTCTCATACTGATTCTGGCTCTGACCTCTCATACTGATTCTGGCTCTGACCTCTCATACTGATTCTGGCTCTGACCTCTCATACTGATTTTGGCTCTGACTTCTCAGTCTGATTCTGGCTCTGACCTCTCAGTCTGATTCTGGCTCTGATCTCTCATACTGATTCTGGCTCTGACCTCTCATACTGATTCTGGCTCTGACCTCTCAGACTGATTCTGGCTCTGACCTCTCATACTGATTCTGGCTCTGACCTCTCATACTGATTCTGGCTCTGACCTCTCAGACTGATTCTGGTTCTGACCTCTCATACTAATTCTGGCTCTGACCTCTCAGTCTGATTCTGGCTCTGACCTCTCATACTGATTCTGGCTCTGACTTCTCATACTGATTCTGGCTCTGACCTCTCATACTGATTCTGGCTCTGTCCTCTCAGTCTGATTCTGGCTCTGACCTCTCATACTTATTCCGGCTCTGACCTCTCATTCCAATTCTGGCTCTGACCTCTCATTCCAATTCTGGCTCTGACCTCTCATACCAATTCTGGCTCTGACCTCTCAGTCTGATTCTGGCTCTGACCTCTCATACTGATTCTGGCTCTGACCTCTCATACTGATTCTTTCTCTGACCTCTCAGACTGATTCCGGCTCTGACCTCTCAGTCTGATTCTGGCTCTGACCTCTCAGTCTTATTCTGGCTCTGACCTCTCAGTCTGATTCTTGCTCTGACCTCTCATACTGATTCTGGCTCTGACCTCTCATACTGATTCTGGCTCTTACCTCTCAGTCTGATTCTGGCTCTGACCTCTCATACTGATTCTGGCTCTGACCTCTCATACTGATTCTGGCTCTTACCTCTCAGTCTGATTCTGGCTCTGACCTCTCATACTAATTCTGGCTCTGACCTCTCACACTGATTCTGGCTCTGACCTCTCAGACTGATTTTGGCTCTGACCTCTCATACTGATTCTGGCTCTGACCTCTCATAAATGATTCTGGCTCTGACCTCTCATACTGATTCTGGCTCTGAACTCTCAGACTGATTCTGGCTCTGACGTTTTAGACCGATTCTGGCTCTGATGTCTCAGACCGATTCTGGCTCTGAACTCTCAGACCGATTCTGGCTCTGACCTCTCAGAACGATTCTGGCTCTGACCTCTCATACTGCTTCTGGCTCTGACCTCTCATACTAATTCTGGCTCTGACCTCTCAGTCTGATTCTGGCTCTGACCTCTCATACTGATTCTGGCTCTGACCTCTCATACTGATTCTGGCTCTGACCTCTCATACTGATTCTGGCTCTGACCTCTCAGACTGATTCTGGCTCTGACCTCTCATACCGATTCTGGCTCTGACCACTCAGACTGATTCTGGCTCTGACCTCTCATACCGATTCTGGCTCTGACCTCTCAGTCTGATTCTTGCTCTGACCTCTCATACTGATTCTGGCTCTGACCTCTCATACTGATTCTGGCTCTGACCTCTCAGACTGATTCTGGCTCTGACCTCTCAGACTGATTCTGGCTCTGACCTCTCAGACTGATTCTGGCTCTGACCTCTCATACTGCTTCTGGCTCTGACCTCTCATACTAATTCTGGCTCTGACCTCTCAGTCTGATTCTGGCTCTGACCTCTCATACTGATTCTGGCTCTGACTTCTCATACCAATTCTGGCTCTGACCTCTCAGACTGATTCTGGCTCTGACCTCTCATACTGATTCTGGCTCTGACCTCTCAGACTGATTTTGGCTCTGACCTCTCATAATGATTCTGGCTCTGACCTCTCATAATGATTCTGGCTCTGACCTCTCTGACTGTTTCTGGCTTTGACGTCTTAGACCGATTCTGGCTCTGACGTCTCAGACCGATTCTGGCTCTGAACTCTCAGACCGATTCTGGCTCTGACCTCTCAGACCGATTCTGGCTCTGACCTCTCATACTGATTTTGGCTCTGACCTCTCATACTAATTCTGGCTCTGACCTCTCAGTCTGATTCTGGCTCTGACCTCTCATACTGATTCTGGCTTTGACCTCTCATACTGATTCTGACTCTGACCTCTCATACTGATTCTGGCTCTGACCTCTCAGACTGATTCTGGCTCTGACCTCTCACACTGATTCTGGCTCTGACCTCTCAGTCTGATTCTGGCTCTGACCTCTCATACTGATTCTGGCTCTGACCTCTTATACTGATTCTGGCTCTGACCTCTTATACTGATTCTGGCTCTGACCTCTTATACTGATTCTGGCTCTGACCTCTCAGTCTGATTCTGGCTCTGACCTCTCAGACTGATTCTGGCTCTGACCTCTCATACTGATTCTGGCTCTGACCTCTCAGACTGATTCTGGCTCTGACCTCTCATACTGATTCTGGCTCTGACCTCTCATACTGATTCTGGCTCTGACCTCTCATACTGATTCTGGCTCTGACCTCTCAGACTGATTCTGGCTCTGACCTCTCAGACTGATTCTGGCTCTGACCTCTCAGACTGATTCTGGCTCTGACCTCTCAGACTGATTCTGGCTCTGACCTCTCACACTGATTCTGGCTCTGACCTCTCACACTGATTCTGGCTCTGACCTCTCACACTGATTCTGGCTCTGACCTCTCTGACTGATTCTGGCTCTGACCTCTCAGACTGATTCTGGCTCTGACCTCTCAGTCTGATTCTGGCTCTGACCTCTCATACCGATTCTGGCTCTGACCTCTCAGACTGATTCTGGCTCTGACCTCTCATACTGATTCTGGCTCTGACCTCTCATACTGATTCTGGCTCTGACCTCTTATACTGATTCTGGCTCTGACCTCTCAGTCTAATTCTGGCTCTGACCTCTCATACCGATTCTGGCTCTGATCTCTCAGACTGATTCTGGCTCTGACCTCTCAGTCTGATTCTGGCTCTGACCTCTCCGTCTGATTCTGGCTCTGACCTCTCATACTGATTCTGGCTTTGATCTCTCAGACTGATTCTGGCTCTGACCTCTCAGTCTGATTCTGGCTCTGACCTCTCCGTCTGATTCTGGCTCTGACCTTTCAGACTGATTCTGGCTCTGACCTCTCAGTCTGATTCTGGCTCTGACCTCTCAGTCTGATTCTGGCTCTGACCTCTCATACTGATTCTGGCTCTCACCTCTCATACTGTTTCTAGCTCTGACCTCTCATACTGATTTTGGCTCTGACCTCTCAGACTGATTCTGGCTCTGACCTCTCAGACTGATTCTGGCTTTGATCTCTCATACTGATTCTGGCTCTGACCTCTCATACTGATTCTGGCTCTGAACTCTCACATTGATTCTGGCTCTGACCTCTCAGACGGATTCTGGCTCGGATCTCTCATACTGATTCTGGCTCTGAACTCTCATACTGATTCTGGCTCTGACCTCTCAGACTGATTCTGGCTCTGACTTCTCAGACTGATTTTGGCTCTGACCTCTCATACTGATTCTGGCTCTGTCCTCTCATACTGATTCTGGCTCTGACCTCTCAGACTGATTCTGGCTCTGACTTCTCAGACCGATTCTGGGTCTGACCTCTCAGACTGATTCTGGCTCTGACATCTCAGACTGATTCTGGCTCTGACCTCTCAGACAGATTCTGGCTCTGACCTCATACTAATTCTGGTTCTGACCTCTCAGTCTGATTCCGGCTCTGACCTCTAATATTGATTCCGGCTCTGACCTCTCATACTGATTCTGGCTTTGATCTCTGATATTGATTTAGGCTCTGATCTCTCATATAGATTCTGGATCTGACATCTCAGACTGATTCTTGCTCTGATCTCTCATACTGATTCTGGCTCTGACCTCTTATATCTCATACTTCTGGCTCTTAACTCTCATACTGATTTTGGCTCTGACCTCTCAGACTGATTCTGGCTCTGACCTCTCATACTGATTCTGGCTCTGACGTCTCAGACCGATTCTGGCTCTGACCTCTCATATCGATTCTGGCTCTGACCTCTCAGACTGATTTTGGCTCTGACCTCTCAGACTGATTCTTTCTCTGACCACTCATACTGATTCTGACTCTCACCTCTCAGTCTGATTCCAGCTCTGACCTCTCATACTGATTCTGGCTCTGATCTCTGATATTGATTTTGGCTCTGATCTCTCATATAGATTCTGGTTCTGACCTCTCAGACGGATTCTTGCTCTGACCTCTCATACTTATTCTTGCTCTGACCTCACATACTGATTCTGGCTCTGACCTCTCATACTGATTCTGGCTCTGACCTCTCATACTGATTCTAGCTCTGACCTCTCATACTGATTCTGGCTCTGACCTCTCAGTCTGATTCTGGCTCTGACCTCTCATACTGATTCTGGCTCTGACCTCTCATACTGATTCTGGCTCTGACCTCTCAGTCTGATTCTGGCTCTGACCTCTCAGTCTGATTCTGACTCTGACCTCTCATACTGATTCTGGCTCTGACCTCTCATACTGATTCTGGCTCTGAACTCTCATACTGATTCTGGCTCTGACCTCTCAGACTGATTCTGGCTCTGACTTCTCATACTGATTCTGGCTCTGACCTCTCATACTGATTCTGGCTCTGACCTCTCATACTGATTCTGGCTCTGACCTCTCAGACTGATTCTGGCTCTGACCTCTCAGTCTGATTCTGGCTCTGACCTCTCAAACTGATTCTGGCTCTGACCTCTTAGACTGATTTTGGCTCTGACCTCTCATACTGATTCTGGCTCTGTCCTCTCATACTGATTCTGGCTCTGACCTCTCAGACTGATTCTGGTTCTGACCTCTCATACTAATTCTGGCTCTGACCTCTCAGTCTGATTCTGGCTCTGACCTCTCATACTGATTCTGGCTCTGACTTCTCATACTGATTCTGGCTCTGACCTCTCATACTGATTCTGGCTCTGTCCTCTCAGTCTGATTCTGGCTCTGACCTCTCATACTTATTCCGGCTCTGACCTCTCATACCAATTCTGGCTCTGACCTCTCAGTCTGATTCTGGCTCTGACCTCTCATACTGATTCTGGCTCTGACCTCTCATACTGATTCTAGCTCTGATCTCTCATATTGATTCTTGCTCTGACCTCTCATACTGATTCTTTCTCTGACCTCTCAGACTGATTCTGGCTCTGACCTCTCAGTCTGATTCTGGCTCTGACCTCTCAGTCTTATTCTGGCTCTGACCTCTCAGTCTGATTCTGGCTCTGACCTCTCATACTGATTCTGGCTCTGACCTCTCATACTGATTCTGGCTCTTACCTCTCAGTCTGATTCTGGCTCTGACCTCTCATACTAATTCTGGCTCTGACCTCTCAGACTGATTCTGGCTCTGACCTCTCAGACTGATTCTGGCTCTGACCTCTCAGACTGATTCTGGCTCTGACCTCTCAGTCTGATTCTGGCTCTGGCTTCTCAGACTGATTCTGGCTCTGACCTCTCAGTCTGATTCTGGCTCTGACCTCTCAGACTGATTTTGACTCTGACCTCTCAGACTGATTTTGGCTCTGACCTCTCATACTGATTCTGGCTCTGACCTCTCATAAATGATTCTGGCTCTGACCTCTCATACTGATTCTGGCTCTGAACTCTCAGACTGATTCTGGCTCTGACGTTTTAGACCGATTCTGGCTCTGATGTCTCAGACCGATTCTGGCTCTGAACTCTCAGACCGATTCTGGCTCTGACCTCTCAGACCAATTCTGGCTCTGACCTCTCATACTGCTTCTGGCTCTGACCTCTCATACTAATTCTGGCTCTGACCTCTCAGTCTGATTCTGGCTCTGACCTCTCAGACTGATTCTGGCTCTGACCTCTCATACCGATTCTGGCTCTGACCTCTCAGACTGATTCTGGCTCTGACCTCTCATACCGATTCTGGCTCTGACCTCTCAGTCTGATTCTTGCTCTGACCTCTCAGACTGATTCTGGCTCTGACCTCTCATACTGATTCTGGCTCTGACCTCTCAGACTGATTCTGGCTCTGACCTCTCAGACTGATTCTGGCTCTGACCTCTCAGACTGATTCCTGCTCTGACCTCTCATACTGATTCTGGCTCTGACCTTTCATACTGATTCTGGCTCTGACCTCTCAGTCTGATTCTGGCTCTGACCTCTCAGACCGATTCTGGCTCTGACCTCTCAGACCGATTCTGGCTCTGACCTCTCATACTGATTCTGGCTCTGTCCTCTCAGACTGATTCTGGCTCTGACCTCTCATACTTATTCTGGCTCTGACTTCTCATACCAATTCTGGCTCTGACCTCTCATACCAATTCTGGCTCTGACCTCTCAGTCTGATTCTGGCTCTGACCTCTCAGTCTGATTCTGGCTCTGACCTCTCATACTGATTCTGGCTCTGACCTCTCATACTGATTCTGGCTCTGACCTCTCATACTGATTCTTGCTCTGACCTCTCATACTGATTCTTTCTCTGACCTCTCAGACTGATTCTGGCTCTGACCTCTCAGTCTGATTCTGGCTCTGACCTCTCATACTGATTCTGGCTCTGACCTCTCAAACTGATTCTGGCTCTGACCTCTCAGTCTGATTCTGGCTCTGACCTCTCATACCGATTCTGGCTCTGACCTCTCAGTCTGATTCTGGCTCTGACCTCTCAGACCGATTCTGGCTCTGACCTCTCATACTGCTTCTGGCTCTGACCTTTCATACTAATTCTGGCTCTGACCTCTCAGTCTGATTCTGGCTCTGACCTCTCAGACTGATTCTGGCTCTGACCTCTCATACAGATTCTGGCTCTGACCTCTCAGACTGATTCTGGCTCTGACCTCTCATACCGATTCTGGCTCTGACCTCTCAGTCTGATTCTTGCTCTGACCTCTCATACTGATTCTGGCTCTGACCTCTCATACTGATTCTGGCTCTGACCTCTCAGACTGATTCTGGCTCTGACCTCTCAGACTGATTCTGGCTCTGACCTCTCAGACTGATTCCTGCTCTGACCTCTCATACTGATTCTGGCTCTGACCTTTCATACTGATTCTGGCTCTGACCTCTCAGTCTGATTCTGGCTCTGACCTCTCAGACCGATTCTGGCTCTGACCTCTCAGACCGATTCTGGCTCTGACCTCTCATACTGATTCTGGCTCTGACCTCTCAGACTGATTCTGGCTCTGACCTCTCATACTTATTCTGGCTCTGACTTCTCATACCAATTCTGGCTCTGACCTCTCATACCAATTCTGGCTCTGACCTCTCAGTCTGATTCTGGCTCTGACCTCTCAGTCTGATTCTGGCTCTGACCTCTCATACTGATTCTGGCTCTGACCTCTCATACTGATTCTGGCTCTGACCTCTCATACTGATTCTTGCTCTGACCTCTCATACTGATTCTTTCTCTGACCTCTCAGACTGATTCTGGCTCTGACCTCTCAGTCTGATTCTGGCTCTGACCTCTCATACTGATTCTGGCTCTGACCTCTCATACTGATTCTGGCTCTGACCTCTCAGTCTGATTCTGGCTCTGACCTCTCATACCGATTCTGGCTCTGACCTCTCAGTCTGATTCTGGCTCTGACCTCTCAGTCTGATTCTGGCTCTGACCTCTCATACTGATTCTGGCTCTGACCTCTCATACAGATTCTGGCTCTGACCTCTCATACCGATTCTGGCTCTGACCTCTCAGACTGATTCTGGCTCTGACCTCTCAGACTGATTCTGGCTCTGACCTCTCAGACTGATTCTGGCTCTGACCTCTCAGTCTGATTCTGGCTCTGACCTCTCATACCGATTCTGGCTCTGACCTCTCAGACTGATTTTGGCTCTGACTTCTGATTCTGGCTCTGACCTCTCAGACCGATTCTGGCTCTGACCTCTCATACCGATTCTGGCTCTGACCTCTCAGACTGATTCTGGCTCTGACCTCTCATACCGATTCTGGCTCTGACCTCTCAGACCGATTCTGGCTCTGACCTCTCTTACCGATTCTGGCTCTGACCTCTCAGTCTGATTCTGGCACTGATCTCTCATACTGATTCTGGCTCTGACCTCTCATACTGATTCTGGCTCTGACCTCTCAGACCGATTCTGGCTCTGAAATCTCAGACCGATTCCTGCTCTGACCTCTCAGACCGATTCTGGCTCTGACCTCTCAGACCGATTCTGGCTCTGACCTCTCAGACTGATTCTGGCTCTGACCTCTCAGACTGATTCCTGCTCTGACCTCTCATACTGATTCTGGCTCTGACCTTTCATACTGATTCTGGCTCTGACCTCTCAGTCTGATTCTGGCTCTGACCTCTCAGACCGATTCTGGCTCTGACCTCTCAGACCGATTCTGGCTCTGATCTCTCATACTGATTCTGGCTCTGACCTCTCAGACTGATTCTGGCTCTAACCTCTCATACTTATTCTGGCTCTAACTTCTCATACCAATTCTGGCTCTGACCTCTCATACCAATTCTGGCTCTGACCTCTCAGTCTGATTCTGGCTCTGACCTCTCAGTCTGATTCTGGCTCTGACCTCTCATACTGATTCTGGCTCTGACCTCTCATACTGATTCTGGCTCTGACCTCTCATACTGATTCTGGCTCTGACCTCTCATACTGATTCTTGCTCTGACCTCTCATACTGATTCTTTCTCTGACCTCTCAGACTGATTCTGGCTCTGACCTCTCAGTCTGATTCTGGCTCTGACCTCTCAGTCTTATTCTGGCTCTGACCTCTCAGTCTGATTCTGGCTCTGACCTCTCATACTGATTCTGGCTCTGACCTCTCATACTGATTCTGGCTCTGACCTCTCAGTCTGATTCTGGCTCTGACCTCTCATACCGATTCTGGCTCTGACCTCTCAGTCTGATTCTGGCTCTGACCTCTCAGTCTGATTCTGGCTCTGACCTCTCATACTGATTCTGGCTCTGACCTCTCATACAGATTCTGGCTCTGACCTCTCATACAGATTCTGGCTCTGACCTTTTAGACTGATTCTGGCTCTGACCTCTCAGACTGATTCTGGCTCTGACCTCTCAGACTGATTCTGGCTCTGACCTCTCAGACTGATTCTGGCTCTGACCTCTCAGTCTGATTCTGGCTCTGGCCTCTCAGACTGATTCTGGCTCTGACCTCTCAGTCTGATTCTGGCTCTGACCTCTCAGACTGATTTTGGCTCTGACCTCTCAGACTGATTTTGGCTCTGACCTCTCATACTGATTCTGGCTCTGACCTCTCATAATGATTCTGGCTCTGACCTCTCTCAGACTATTTCTGGCTCTGACGTTTTAGACCGATTCTGGCTCTGACGTCTCAGACCAATTCTGGCTCTGAACTCTCAGACCGATTCTGGCTCTGACCTCTCAGACCGATTCTGGCTCTGACCTCTCATACTGCTTCTGGCTCTGACCTCTCATACTAATTCTGGCTCTGACCTCTCAGTCTGATTCTGGCTCTGACCTCTCATACTGATTCTGGCTCTGACCTCTCATACTGATTCTGGCTCTGACCTCTCATACTGATTCTGGCTCTGACCTCTCAGACTGATTCTGGCTCTGACCTCTCAGACTGTTTCTGGCTCTGACCTCTCAGTCTGATTCTGGCTCTGACCTCTCATACCGATTCTGGCTCTGACCTCTCAGACTGATTTTGGCTCTGACTTCTGATTCTGGCTCTGACCTCTCAGACCAATTCTGGCTCTGTCCTCTCATACTGATTCTGGCTCTGACCTCTCAGACTGATTCTGGCTCTGACCTCTCAGACTGATTCTGGCTCTGACCTCTCAGACTGATTCTGGCTCTGACCTCTCAGTCTGATTCTGGCTCTGACCTCTCATACCGATTCTGGCTCTGACCTCTCAGACTGATTTTGGCTCTGACTTCTGATTCTGGCTCTGACCTCTCAGACCGATTCTGGCTCTGACCTCTCATACCGATTCTGGCTCTGACCTCTCAGACTGATTCTGGCTCTGACCTCTCATACCGATTCTGGCTCTGACCTCTCAGACCGATTCTGGCTCTGACCTCTCTTACCGATTCTGGCTCTGACCTCTCAGTCTGATTCTGGCACTGATCTCTCATACTGATTCTGGCTCTGACCTCTCATACTGATTCTGGCTCTGACCTCTCAGACCGATTCTGGCTCTGAAATCTCAGACCGATTCCTGCTCTGACCTCTCAGACCGATTCTGGCTCTGACCTCTCAGACCGATTCTGGCTCTGACCTCTCAGACTGATTCTGGCTCTGACCTCTCAGACTGATTCCTGCTCTGACCTCTCATACTGATTCTGGCTCTGACCTTTCATACTGATTCTGGCTCTGACCTCTCAGTCTGATTCTGGCTCTGACCTCTCAGACCGATTCTGGCTCTGACCTCTCAGACCGATTCTGGCTCTGATCTCTCATACTGATTCTGGCTCTGACCTCTCAGACTGATTCTGGCTCTAACCTCTCATACTTATTCTGGCTCTAACTTCTCATACCAATTCTGGCTCTGACCTCTCATACCAATTCTGGCTCTGACCTCTCAGTCTGATTCTGGCTCTGACCTCTCAGTCTGATTCTGGCTCTGACCTCTCATACTGATTCTGGCTCTGACCTCTCATACTGATTCTGGCTCTGACCTCTCATACTGATTCTGGCTCTGACCTCTCATACTGATTCTTGCTCTGACCTCTCATACTGATTCTTTCTCTGACCTCTCAGACTGATTCTGGCTCTGACCTCTCAGTCTGATTCTGGCTCTGACCTCTCAGTCTTATTCTGGCTCTGACCTCTCAGTCTGATTCTGGCTCTGACCTCTCATACTGATTCTGGCTCTGACCTCTCATACTGATTCTGGCTCTGACCTCTCAGTCTGATTCTGGCTCTGACCTCTCATACCGATTCTGGCTCTGACCTCTCAGTCTGATTCTGGCTCTGACCTCTCAGTCTGATTCTGGCTCTGACCTCTCATACTGATTCTGGCTCTGACCTCTCATACAGATTCTGGCTCTGACCTCTCATACAGATTCTGGCTCTGACCTTTTAGACTGATTCTGGCTCTGACCTCTCAGACTGATTCTGGCTCTGACCTCTCAGACTGATTCTGGCTCTGACCTCTCAGACTGATTCTGGCTCTGACCTCTCAGTCTGATTCTGGCTCTGGCCTCTCAGACTGATTCTGGCTCTGACCTCTCAGTCTGATTCTGGCTCTGACCTCTCAGACTGATTTTGGCTCTGACCTCTCAGACTGATTTTGGCTCTGACCTCTCATACTGATTCTGGCTCTGACCTCTCATAATGATTCTGGCTCTGACCTCTCTCAGACTATTTCTGGCTCTGACGTTTTAGACCGATTCTGGCTCTGACGTCTCAGACCAATTCTGGCTCTGAACTCTCAGACCGATTCTGGCTCTGACCTCTCAGACCGATTCTGGCTCTGACCTCTCATACTGCTTCTGGCTCTGACCTCTCATACTAATTCTGGCTCTGACCTCTCAGTCTGATTCTGGCTCTGACCTCTCATACTGATTCTGGCTCTGACCTCTCATACTGATTCTGGCTCTGACCTCTCATACTGATTCTGGCTCTGACCTCTCAGACTGATTCTGGCTCTGACCTCTCAGACTGTTTCTGGCTCTGACCTCTCAGTCTGATTCTGGCTCTGACCTCTCATACCGATTCTGGCTCTGACCTCTCAGACTGATTTTGGCTCTGACTTCTGATTCTGGCTCTGACCTCTCAGACCAATTCTGGCTCTGTCCTCTCATACTGATTCTGGCTCTGACCTCTCAGACTGATTCTGGCTCTGATCTCTCATACCGATTCTGGCTCTGACCTCTCAGACTGATTCTGGCTCTGACATCTCATACCGATTCTGGCTCTGACCTCTCAGTCTGATTCTTGCTCTGACCTCTCATACTGATTCTGGCTCTGACCTCTCATACTGATTCTGGCTCTGACCTCTCAGACTGATTCTGGCTCTGACCTCTCAGACTGATTCTGGCTCTGACCTCTCAGACTGATTCCTGCTCTGACCTCTCATACTGATTCTGGCTCTGACCTCTCAGACTGATTCTGGCTCTGACCTCTCAGACTGGTTCTGGCTCTGACCTCTCAGACTGATTCCTGCTCTGACCTCTCATACTAATTCTGGCTCTGACCTCTTAGACCGATTCTGGCTCTGACCTCTCTGACCGATTCTGGCTCTGACCTCTCATTCTGATTCTGGCTCTGACCTCTCAGACTGATTCTGGCTCTGACCTCTCATACTTATTCTGGCTCTGACCTCTCAGACCGATTCTGGCTCTGACCTCTCAGACCGATTCTGGCTCTGACCTCTCAGTCTGATTCTGGCTCTGACCTCTCAGACCGATTCTGGCTCTGACCTCTCAGACCGATTCTGACTCTGACCTCTCAGACCGATTCTGGCTCTGAACTCTCAGACCGATTCTGGCTCTGAACTCTCAGACCGATTCTGGCTCTGAACTCTCAGACCGATTCTGGCTCTGACCTCTCAGACCGATACTGGCTCTGACCTCTCATACCGATTCTGGCTCTGACCTCTCAGACTGATTCTGGCTCTGACCTCTCAGACTGATTCTGGCTCTGACCTCTCATACCGATTCTGGCTCTGACCTCTCAGACCGATTCTGGCTCTGACCTCTCTTACCGATTCTGGCTCTGACCTCTCAGTCGGATTCTGGCACTGATCTCTCATACTGATTCTGGCTCTGACCTCTCATACTGATTCTGGCTCTGACCTCTCAGACCGATTCTGGCTCTGAAATCTCAGACCGATTCTGGCTCTGACCTCTCAGACCGATTCTGGCTCTGACCTCTCAGACCGATTCTGGCTCAGACCTCTCAGACTGATTTTGGCTCTGACTTCTGATTCTGGCTCTGACCTCTCAGACTGATTCTGGCTCTGACCTCTCAGACAGATTCTGGCTCTGAACTCTGAGACCGATTCTGGCTCTGACCTCTCAGACCAATTCTGGCTCTGACCTCTCATACAGATTCTGGTTCTGACCTCTCATACCGATTCTGGCTCTGACCTCTAAGTCTGATTCTGGCACTGATCTCTCATACTGATTCTGGCTCTGACCTCTCATACTGATTCTGGTTCTGACCTCTCATACCGAATCTGGCTCTGACCTCTCAGTCTGATTCTGGCACTGACCTCTCATACTGATTCTGGCTCTGACCTCTCATACTGATTCTGGCTCTGACCTCTCATACTAATTCTGGCTCTGACCTCTCAGACTGATTCTGGCTCTGACCTCTCAGACTGATTCTGGCTCTGACCTCTCATACTGATTCTGGCTCTGACCTCTCATACTGATTCTGGCTCTGACCTCTCAGACTGATTCTGGCTCTGACCTCTCATACTGATTCTGGCTCTGACCTCTCAGACTGATTTTGGCTCTGACCTCTCATAATGATTCTGGCTCTGACCTCTCATAATGATTCTGGCTCTGACCTCGCTGACTGTTTCTGGCTTTGACGTCTTAGACCGATTCTGGCTCTGACGTCTCAGACCGATTCTGGCTCTGAAGTCTCAGACCGATTCTGGCTCTGACCTCTCAGACCGATTCTGGCTCTGACCTCTCATACTGCTTCTGGCTCTGACCTCTCATACTAATTCTGGCTCTGACCTCTCAGTCTGATTCTGGCTCTGACCTCTCATACTGATTCTGGCTCTGACCTCTCATACTGATTCTGACTCTGACCTCTCATACTGATTCTGGCTCTGACCTCTCAGACTGATTCTGGCTCTGACCTCTCATACTGATTCTGGCTCTGACCTCTTATACTGATTCTGGCTCTGACCTCTTATACTGATTCTGGCTCTGACCTCTCAGTCTGATTCTGGCTCTGACCTCTCAGACTGATTCTGGCTCTGACCTCTCATACTGATTCTGGCTCTGACCTCTCAGACTGATTCTGGCTCTGACCTCTCATACTGATTCTGGCTCTGACCTCTCATACTGATTCTGGCTCTGACCTCTCATACTGATTCTGGCTCTGACCTCTCAGACTGATTCTGCCTCTGACCTCTCATACTGATTCTGGCTCTGACCTCTCAGACTGATTCTGGCTCTGACCTCTCACACTGATTCTGGCTCTGACCTCTCACACTGATTCTGGCTCTGACCTCTCACACTGATTCTGGCTCTGACCTCTCTGACTGATTCTGGCTCTGACCTCTCAGACTGATTCTGGCTCTGACCTCTCAGTCTGATTCTGGCTCTGACCTCTCATACCGATTCTGGCTCTGACCTCTCAGACTGATTCTGGCTCTGACCTCTCATACCGATTCTGGCTCTGACCTCTCAGACTGATTCTGGCTCTGACCTCTCATACTGATTCTGGCTCTGACCTCTCATACTGATTCTGGCTCTGACCTCTCATACTGATTCTGGCTCTGACCTCTCATACTGATTCTGGCTGTGACCTCTTATACTGATTCTGGCTCTGACCTCTCAGTCTAATTCTGGCTCTGACCTCTCATACCGATTCTGGCTCTGATCTCTCAGACTGATTCTGGCTCTGACCTCTCAGTCTGATTCTGGCTCTGACCTCTCCGTCTGATTCTGGCTCTGACCTCTCATACTGATTCTGGCTCTGATCTCTCAGACTGATTCTGGCTCTGACCTCTCAGTCTGATTCTGGCTCTGACCTCTCCGTCTGATTCTGGCTCTGACCTCGCAGACTGATTCTGGCTCTGACCTCTCAGTCTGATTCTGGCTCTGACCTCTCAGTCTGATTCTGGCTCTGACCTCTCATACTGATTCTGGCTCTCACCTCTCATACTGTTTCTAGCTCTGACCTCTCATACTGATTTTGGCTCTGACCTCTCAGACTG
Organism: Leptodactylus fuscus; assembly: GCF_031893055.1. Taxonomy (NCBI): domain Eukaryota; kingdom Metazoa; phylum Chordata; class Amphibia; order Anura; family Leptodactylidae; genus Leptodactylus; species Leptodactylus fuscus. The sequence goes on from NC_134273.1 coordinate 80,912,904, forward strand.
ATTCTGGCTCTGACCTCTCAGACTGATTCTGGCTTTGATCTCTCATACTGATTCTGGCTCTGACCTCTCATACTGATTCTGGCTCTGAACTCTCACATTGATTCTGGCTCTGACCTCTCAGACTGATTCTGGCTCGGATCTCTCATACTGATTCTGGCTCTGAACTCTCATACTGATTCTGGCTCTGACCTCTCAGACTGATTCTGGCTCTGACCTCTCAGACTGATTCCGGCTCTGATCTCTCAGACTGATTCTGACTCTGACCTCTTAGTCTGATTCTGGCACTGGCCTCACAAACTGATTCTGGCTCTGACCTCTCATACTGATTCTCGCTCTGACCTCTCAGCCTGCTTCTGGCTCTGATTTCTCATACTTCTTCTGGCTCTTAACTCTCATTCTGATTCTGGCTCTGATCTCTCATACTGATTCTGGCTCTGACCTCTCATACTGATTCTGGCTCTGACATCTCATACTGCTTCTGGCTCTGACCTCTCAGACTGATTCTGGCTCTGACCTCTCAGACTGATTCTAGCTCTGACCTCTCAGACTGATTCTGGCTCTGACCTCTCAGACTGATTCTGGCTCTGACCTCTCAGACTGATTCTGGCTCTGACCTCTCAGACTGATTCTGGCTCTGACCTCTCAGACTGATTCTGGCTCTGACCTCTCATACTGATTCTGGCTCTGACCTCTCAGACTGATTCTGGCTCTGACCTCTCATACTGTTTATGGTTCTGACCTCTCAGTCTGATTCTGGCTCTGACCTCTCAGTCTGATTCTGGCTCTGACCTCTCAAACTGATTCTTGCTCTGACCTCTCATACTGATTCTGGCTCTGACCTCTCATACTGATTCTGGCTCTGACCTCTCATACTGATTCTGGCTCTGATCTCTCAGACTGATTCTGGCTTTGACTTCTCAGACCGATTCTGGGTCTGACCTCTCAGACTGATTCTGGCTCTGACCTCTCAGACAGATTCTGGCTCTGACCTCATACTAATTCTGTCTCTGACCTCTCAGTCTGATTCCGGCTCTGACCTCTAATATTGATTCCGGCTCTGACCTCTCATACTGATTCTGGCTCTGACCTCTCATACTGATTCTGGCTCTGAACTCTCACATTGATTCTGGCTCTGACCTCTCAGACTGATTCTGGCTCTGACCTCTCATACTGATTCTGACTCTGACCTCTCATACTGATTCTGGCTCTGACCTCTTATACTGATTCTGGCTCTGACCTCTCAGTCTAATTCTGGCTCTGACCTCTCATACCGATTCTGGCTCTGATCTCTCAGACTGATTCTGGCTCTGACCTCTCAGTCTGATTCTGGCTCTGACCTTTCCGTCTGATTCTGGCTCTGACCTCTCATACTGATTCTGGCTCTGATCTCTCAGACTGATTCTGGCTCTGACCTCTCAGTCTGATTCTGGCTCTGACCTCTCCGTCTGATTCTGGCTCTGACCTCGCAGACTGATTCTGGCTCTGACCTCGCAGACTGATTCTGGCTCTGACCTCTCAGTCTGATTCTGGCTCTGACCTCTCAGTCTGATTCTGGCTCTGACCTCTCATACTGATTCTGGCTCTCACCTCTCATACTGTTTCTAGCTCTGACCTCTCATACTGATTTTGGCTCTGACCTCTCAGACTGATTCTGGCTTTGATCTCTCATACTGATTCTGGCTCTGACCTCTCATACTGATTCTGGCTCTGAACTCTCACATTGATTCTGGCTCTGACCTCTCAGACTGATTCTGGCTCGGATCTCTCATACTGATTCTGGCTCTGAACTCTCATACTGATTCTGGCTCTGACCTCTCAGACTAATTCTGGCTCTGACCTCTCAGACTGATTCCGGCTCTGATCTCTCAGACTGATTCTGGCTCTGACCTCTCAGTCTGATTCTGGCACTGGCCTCACAAACTGATTCTGGCTCTGACCTCTCATACTGATTCTCGCTCTGACCTCTCAGCCTGCTTCTGGCTCTGATTTCTCATACTTCTTCTGGCTCTTAACTCTCATTCTGATTCTGGCTCTGATCTCTCATACTGATTCTGGCTCTGACCTCTCAGACTGATTCTAGCTCTGACCTCTCAGACTGATTCTGGCTCTGACCTCTCAGACTGATTCTGGCTCTGACCTCTCAGACTGATTCTGGCTCTGACCTCTCAGACTGATTCTGGCTCTAACCTCTCATACTGATTCTGGCTCTGACCTCTCAGACTGATTCTGGCTCTGACCTCTCATACTGTTTATGGTTCTGACCTCTCAGTCTGATTCTGGCTCTGACCTCTCAGTCTGATTCTGGCTCTGACCTCTCAAACTGATTCTTGCTCTGACCTCTCATACTGATTCTGGCTCTGACCTCTCATACTGATTCTGGCTCTGACCTCTCATACTGATTCTGGCTCTGATCTCTCAGACTGATTCTGGCTTTGACTTCTCAGACCGATTCTGGGTCTGACCTCTCAGACTGATTCTGGCTCTGACCTCTCAGACAGATTCTGGCTCTGACCTCATACTAATTCTGTCTCTGACCTCTCAGTCTGATTCCGGCTCTGACCTCTAATATTGATTCCGGCTCTGACCTCTCATACTGATTCTGGCTCTGATCTCTGATATTGATTTTGGCTCTGATCTCTCATATAGATTCTGGTTCTGACCTCTCAGACTGATTCTTGCTCTGATCTCTCATACTGATTCTGGCTCTGACCTCTTATATCTCATACTTCTGGCTCTTTACTCTCATACTGATTCTGGCTCTGACCTCTCATACTGATTCTGGCTCTGACCTCTCATACCGATTCTGGCTCTGACCTCTCACATCAATTCTGGCTCTGACCTCTCATACCGATTCTGGCTCTGACCTCTCATACCGATTCTGGCTCTGACCTCTCATACTGATTCTGTCTCTGACATCTCATACTGCTTCTGGCTCTGACCTCTCAGACTGATTCTGGCTCTGACCTCTCAGACTGATTCTGGCTCTGACATCTCAGACTGATTCTGGCTCTGACCTCTCATACTGATTCTGGCTCTGACTTCTCAGACCGATTCTGGGTCTGACCTCTCAGACTGATTCTGGCTCTGACATCTCAGACTGATTCTGGCTCTGACCTCTCAGTCTGATTCCGGCTCTGACCTCTAATATTGATTCCGGCTCTGACCTCTCATACTGATTCTGGCTCTGATCTCTGATATTGTTTTTTGCTCTGATCTCTCATATAGATTCTGGTTCTGACCTCTCAGACTGATTCTTGCTCTGACCTCTCATTCTGATTCTTGCTCTGACCTCTCATACTGATTCTGGCTCTGACCTCTTATACTGATTCTGGCTCTGACCTCTTATACTGATTCTGGCTCTGACCTCTCAGTCTGATTCTGGCTCTGACCTCTCAGACTGATTCTGGCTCTGACCTCTCATACTGATTCTGGCTCTGACCTCTCAGACTGATTCTGGCTCTGACCTCTCATACTGATTCTGGCTCTGACCTCTCATACTGATTCTGGCTCTGACCTCTCATACTGATTCTGGCTCTGACCGCTCAGACTGATTCTGCCTCTGACCTCTCATACTGATTCTGGCTCTGACCTCTCAGACTGATTCTGGCTCTGACCTCTCACACTGATTCTGGCTCTGACCTCTCACACTGATTTTTGTTCTGACCTCTCACACTGATTCTGGCTCTGACCTCTCTGACTGATTCTGGCTCTGACCTCTCAGACTGATTCTGGCTCTGACCTCTCAGTCTGATTCTGGCTCTGACCTCTCATACCGATTCTGGCTCTGACCTCTCAGACTGATTCTGGCTCTGACCTCTCATACCGATTCTGGCTCTGACCTCTCAGACTGATTCTGGCTCTGACCTCTCATACTGATTCTGGCTCTGACCTCTCATACTGATTCTGGCTCTGACCTCTCATACTGATTCTGGCTCTGACCTCTTATACTGATTCTGGCTCTGACCTCTCAGTCTAATTCTGGCTCTGACCTCTCATACCGATTCTGGCTCTGATCTCTCAGACTGATTCTGGCTCTGACCTCTCAGTCTGATTCTGGCTCTGACCTCTCCGTCTGATTCTGGCTCTGACCTCTCATACTGATTCTGGCTCTGATCTCTCAGACTGATTCTGGCTCTGACCTCTCAGTCTGATTCTGGCTCTGACCTCTCTGTCTGATTCTGGCTCTGACCTCGCAGACTGATTCTGGCTCTGACCTCGCAGACTGATTCTGGCTCTGACCTCTCAGTCTGATTCTGGCTCTGACCTCTCAGTCTGATTCTGGCTCTGACCTCTCATACTGATTCTGGCTCTCACCTCTCATACTGTTTCTAGCTCTGACCTCTCATACAGATTTTGGCTCTGACCTCTCAGACTGATTCTGGCTCTGACCTCTCAGACTGATTCTGGCTTTGATCTCTCATACTGATTCTGGCTCTGACCTCTCATACTGATTCTGGCTCTGAACTCTCACATTGATTCTGGCTCTGACCTCTCAGACTGATTCTGGCTCGGATCTCTCATACTGATTCTGGCTCTGAACTCTCATACTGATTCTGGCTCTGACCTCTCAGACTGATTCTGGCTCTGACCTCTCAGACTGATTCCGGCTCTGATCTCTCAGACTGATTCTGACTCTGACCTCTCAGTCTGATTCTGGCACTGGCCTCACAAACTGATTCTGGCTCTGACCTCTCATACTGATTCTCGCTCTGACCTCTCAGCCTGCTTCTGGCTCTGATTTCTCATACTTCTTCTGGCTCTTAACTCTCATTCTGATTCTGGCTCTGATCTCTCATACTGATTCTGGCTCTGACCTCTCATACTGATTCTGGCTCTGACATCTCATACTGCTTCTGGCTCTGACCTCACAGACTGATTCTGGCTCTGACCTCTCAGACTGATTCTAGCTCTGACCTCTCATACTGATTCTGGCTCTGACCTCTCCGTCTAATTCTGGCTCTGACCTCTCAGACTGATTCTGGCTCTGACCTCTCAGACTGATTCTGGCTCTGACCTCTCAGACTGATTCTGGCTCTGACCTCTCATACTGATTCTGGCTCTGACCTCTCAGACTGATTCTGGCTCTGACCTCTCATACTGTTTATGGTTCTGACCTCTCAGTCTGATTCTGGCTCTGACCTCTCAGTCTGATTCTGGCTCTGACCTCTCAAACTGATTCTTGCTCTGACCTCTCATACTGATTCTGGCTCTGACCTCTCATACTGATTCTGGCTCTGACCTCTCATACTGATTCTGGCTCTGATCTCTCAGACTGATTCTGGCTTTGACTTCTCAGACCGATTCTGGGTCTGACCTCTCAGACTGATTCTGGCTCTGACCTCTCAGACAGATTCTGGCTCTGACCTCATACTAATTCTCTCTCTGACCTCTCAGTCTGATTCCGGCTCTGACCTCTAATATTGATTCCGGCTCTGACCTCTCATACTGATTCTGGCTCTGACCTCTCATACTGATTCTGGCTCTGAACTCTCACATTGATTCTGGCTCTGACCTCTCAGACTGATTCTGGCTCTGACCTCTCATACTGATTCTGGCTCTGACCTCTCATACTGATTCTGGCTCTGACCTCTTATACTGATTCTGGCTCTGACCTCTCAGTCTAATTCTGGCTCTGACCTCTCATACCGATTCTGGCTCTGATCTCTCAGACTGATTCTGGCTCTGACCTCTCTGTCTGATTCTGGCTCTGACCTCTCCGTCTGATTCTGGCTCTGACCTCTCATACTGATTCTGGCTCTGATCTCTCAGACTGATTCTGGCTCTGACCTCTCAGTCTGATTCTGGCTCTGACCTCTCCGTCTGATTCTGACTCTGACCTCGCAGACTGATTCTGGCTCTGACCTCGCAGACTGATTCTGGCTCTGACCTCTCAGTCTGATTCTGGCTCTGACCTCTCAGTCTGATTCTGGCTCTGACCTCTCATACTGATTCTGGCTCTCACCTCTCATACTGTTTCTAGCTCTGACCTCTCATACTGATTTTGGCTCTGACCTCTCAGACTGATTCTGGCTTTGATCTCTCATACTGATTCTGGCTCTGACCTCTCATACTGATTCTGGCTCTGAACTCTCACATTGATTCTGGCTCTGACCTCTCAGACTGATTCTGGCTCGGATCTCTCATACTGATTCTGGCTCTGAACTCTCATACTGATTCTGGCTCTGACCTCTCAGACTGATTCTGGCTCTGACCTCTCAGACTGATTCCGGCTCTGATCTCTCAGACTGATTCTGGCTCTGACCTCTCAGTCTGATTCTGGCACTGGCCTCACAAACTGATTCTGGCTCTGACCTCTCATACTGATTCTCGCTCTGACCTCTCAGCCTGCTTCTGGCTCTGATTTCTCATACTTCTTCTGGCTCTTAACTCTCATTCTGATTCTGGCTCTGATCTCTCATACTGATTCTGGCTCTGACCTCTCAGACTGATTCTAGCTCTGACCTCTCAGACTGATTCTGGCTCTGACCTCTCAGACTGATTCTGGCTCTGACCTCTCAGACTGATTCTGGCTCTGACCTCTCAGACTGATTCTGGCTCTGACCTCTCAGACTGATTCTGGCTCTGACCTCTCATACTGATTCTGGCTCTGACCTCTCAGACTGATTCTGGCTCTGACCTCTCATACTGTTTATGGTTCTGACCTCTCAGTCTGATTCTGGCTCTAACCTCTCAGTCTGATTCTGGCTCTGACCTCTCAAACTGATTCTTGCTCTGACCTCTCATACTGATTCTGGCTCTGACCTCTCATACTGATTCTGGCTCTGACCTCTCATACTGATTCTGGCTCTGATCTCTCAGACTGATTCTGGCTTTGACTTCTCAGACCGATTCTGGGTCTGACCTCTCAGACTGATTCTGGCTCTGACCTCTCAGACAGATTCTGGCTCTGACCTCATACTAATTCTGTCTCTGACCTCTCAGTCTGATTCCGGCTCTGACCTCTAATATTGATTCCGGCTCTGACCTCTCATACTGAGTCTGGCTCTGATCTCTGATATTGATTTTGGCTCTGATCTCTCATATAGATTCTGGTTCTGACCTCTCAGACTGATTCTTGCTCTGATCTCTCATACTGATTCTGGCTCTGACCTCTTATATCTCATACTTCTGGCTCTTTACTCTCATACTGATTCTGGCTCTGACCTCTCATACTGATTCTGGCTCTGACCTCTCATACCGATTCTGGCTCTGACCTCTCACATCAATTCTGGCTCTGACCTCTCATACCGATTCTGGCTCTGACCTCTCATACCGATTCTGGCTCTGACCTCTCATACTGATTCTGTCTCTGACATCTCATACTGCTTCTGGCTCTGACCTCTCAGACTGATTCTGGCTCTGACCTCTCAGACTGATTCTGGCTCTGACATCTCAGACTGATTCTGGCTCTGACCTCTCATACTGATTCTGGCTCTGACTTCTCAGACCGATTCTGGGACTGACCTCTCAGACTGATTCTGGCTCTGACATCTCAGACTGATTCTGGCTCTGACCTCTCAGTCTGATTCCGGCTCTGACCTCTAATATTGATTCCGGCTCTGACCTCTCATACTGATTCTGGCTCTGATCTCTGATATTGTTTTTTGCTCTGATCTCTCATATAGATTCTGGTTCTGACCTCTCAGACTGATTCTTGCTCTGACCTCTCATTCTGATTCTTGCTCTGACCTCTCATACTGATTCTGGCTCTGACCTCTCAGACTGATTCTGGCTCTGACTTCTCAGACCGATTCTGGGTCTGACCTCTCAGACTGATTCTGGCTCTGACATCTCAGACTGATTCTGGCTCTGACCTCTCAGACAGATTCTGGCTCTGACCTCATACTAATTCTGGTTCTGACCTCTCAGTCTGATTCCGGCTCTGACCTCTAATATTGATTCCGGCTCTGACCTCTCATACTGATTCTGGCTTTGATCTCTGATATTGATTTAGGCTCTGATCTCTCATATAGATTCTGGATCTGACCTCTCAGACTGATTCTTGCTCTGATCTCTCATACTGATTCTGGCTCTGACCTCTTATATCTCATACTTCTGGCTCTTAACTCTCATACTGATTTTGGCTCTGACCTCTCAGACTGATTCTGGCTCTGACCTCTCATACTGATTCTGGCTCTGACCTCTCAGACCGATTCTGGCTCTGACCTCTCATACCGATTCTGGCTCTGACCTCTCAGACTGATTTTGGCTCTGACCTCTCAGACTGATTCTTTCTCTGACCACTCATACTGATTCTGACTCTCACCTCTCAGTCTGATTCCAGCTCTGACCTCTCATACTGATTCTGGCTCTGATCCCTGATATTGATTTTGGCTCTGATCTCTCATATAGATTCTGGTTCTGACCTCTCAGACTGATTCTTGCTCTGACCTCTCATACTTATTCTTGCTCTGACCTCACATACTGATTCTGGCTCTGACCTCTCATACTGATTCTGGCTCTGACCTCTCATACTGATTCTAGCTCTGACCTCTCATACTGATTATGGCTCTGACCTCTCAGTCTGATTCTGGCTCTGACCTCTCATACTGATTCTGGCTCTGACCTCTCATACTGATTCTGGCTCTGACCTCTCAGTCTGATTCTGGCTCTGACCTCTCAGTCTGATTCTGACTCTGACCTCTCATACTGATTCTGGCTCTGACCTCTCATACTGATTCTGGCTCTGAACTCTCATACTGATTCTGGTTCTGACCTCTCAGACTGATTCTGGCTCTGACCTCTCAGTCTGATTCTGGCTCTGACCTCTCATACTGATTCTGGCTCTGACCTCTCATACTGATTCTGGCTCTGACCTCTCATACTGATTTTGGCTCTGACTTCTCAGTCTGATTCTGGCTCTGACCTCTCAGTCTGATTCTGGCTCTGACCTCTCATACTGATTCTGGCTCTGACCTCTCATACTGATTCTGGCTCTGACCTCTCAGACTGATTCTGGCTCTGACCTCTCATACTGATTCTGGCTCTGACCTCTCATACTGATTCTGGCTCTGACCTCTCAGACTGATTCTGGCTCTGACCTCTCAGTCTGATTCTGGCTCTGACCTCTCAAACTGATTCTGGCTCTGACCTCTTAGACTGATTTTGGCTCTGACCTCTCATACTGATTCTGGCTCTGACCTCTCATACTGATTCTGGCTCTGACCTCTCAGACTGATTCTGGTTCTGACCTCTCATACTAATTCTGGCTCTGACCTCTCAGTCTGATTCTGGCTCTGACCTCTCATACTGATTCTGGCTCTGACTTCTCATACTGATTCTGGCTCTGACCTCTCATACTGATTCTGGCTCTGTCCTCTCAGTCTGATTCTGGCTCTGACCTCTCATACTTATTCCGGCTCTGACCTCTCATTCCAATTCTGGCTCTGACCTCTCATACCAATTCTGGCTCTGACCTCTCAGTCTGATTCTGGCTCTGACCTCTCATACTGATTCTGGCTCTGACCTCTCATACTGATTCTGGCTCTGACCTCTCAGACTGATTCTGGTTCTGACCTCTCATACTAATTCTGGCTCTGACCTCTCAGTCTGATTCTGGCTCTGACCTCTCATACTGATTCTGGCTCTGACTTCTCATACTGATTCTGGCTCTGACCTCTCATACTGATTCTGGCTCTGTCCTCTCAGTCTGATTCTGGCTCTGACCTCTCATACTTATTCCGGCTCTGACCTCTCATTCCAATTCTGGCTCTGACCTCTCATACCAATTCTGGCTCTGACCTCTCAGTCTGATTCTGGCTCTGACCTCTCATACTGATTCTGGCTCTGACCTCTCATACTGTTTCTGGCTCTGATCTCTCATATTGATTCTTGCTCTGACCTCTCATACTGATTCTTTCTCTGACCTCTCAGACTGATTCTGGCTCTGACCTCTCAGTCTGATTCTGGCTCTGACCTCTCAGTCTTATTCTGGCTCTGACCTCTCAGTCTGATTCTTGCTCTGACCTCTCATACTGATTCTGGCTCTGACCTCTCATACTGATTCTGGCTCTTACCTCTCATACTGATTCTGGCTCTGACCTCTCATACTGATTCTGGCTCTGACCTCTCATACTGATTCTGGCTCTTACCTCTCAGTCTGATTCTGGCTCTGACCTCTCATACTAATTCTGGCTCTGACCTCTCAGACTGATTCTGGCTCTGACCTCTCAGACTGATTCTGGCTCTGACCTCTCAGACTGATTCTGGCTCTGACCTCTCAGTCTGATTCTGGCTCTGGCTTCTCAGACTGATTCTGGCTCTGACCTCTCAGTCTGATTCTGGCTCTGACCTCTCAGACTGATTTTGGCTCTGACCTCTCAGACTGATTTTGGCTCTGACCTCTCATACTGATTCTGGCTCTGACCTCTCATAAATGAATCTGGCTCTGACCTCTCATACTGATTCTGGCTCTGAACTCTCAGACTGATTCTTGCTCTGACGTTTTAGACCGATTCTGGCTCTGATGTCTCAGACCGATTCTGGCTCTGAACTCTCAGACCGATTCTGGCTCTGACCTCTCAGACCGATTCTGGCTCTGACCTCTCATACTGATTCTGGCTCTGACCTCTCATACTAATTCTGGCTCTGACCTCTCAGTCTGATTCTGGCTCTGACCTCTCAGTCTGATTCTGGCTCTGACCTCTCATACTGATTCTGGCTCTGACCTCTCAGACTGATTCTGGCTCTGACCTCTCATACCGATTCTGGCTCTGACCTCTCAGACTGATTCTGGCTCTGACCTCTCATACCGATTCTGGCTCTGACCTCTCAGTCTGATTCTTGCTCTGACCTCTCATACTGATTCTGGCTCTGACCTCTCATACTGATTCTGGCTCTGACCTCTCAGACTGATTCTGGCTCTGACCTCTCAGACTGATTCTGGCTCTGACCTCTCAGACTGATTCCTGCTCTGACCTCTCATACTGATTCTGGCTCTGACCTTTCATACTGATTCTGGCTCTGACCTCTCAGTCTGATTCTGGCTCTGACCTCTCAGACCGATTCTGGCTCTGACCTCTCAGACCGATTCTGGCTCTGACCTCTCATACTGATTCTGGCTCTGACCTCTCAGACTGATTCTGGCTCTGACCTCTCATACTTATTCTGGCTCTGACTTCTCATACCAATTCTGGCTCTGACCTCTCATACCAATTCTGGCTCTGACCTCTCAGTCTGATTCTGGCTCTGACCTCTCAGTCTGATTCTGGCTCTGACCTCTCATACTGATTCTGGCTCTGACCTCTCATACTGATTCTGGCTCTGACCTCTCATACTGATTCTTGCTCTGACCTCTCATACTGATTCTTTCTCTGACCTCTCAGACTGATTCTGGCTCTGACCTCTCAGTCTGATTCTGGCTCTGACCTCTCATATTGATTCTGGCTCTGACCTCTCATACTGATTCTGGCTCTGACCTCTCAGTCTGATTCTGGCTCTGACCTCTCATACCGATTCTGGCTCTGACCTCTCAGTCTGATTCTGGCTCTGACCTCTCAGTCTGATTCTGGCTCTGACCTCTCATACTGATTCTGGCTCTGACCTCTCATACAGATTCTGGCTCTGACCTCTCATACAGATTCTGGCTCTGACCTCTCAGACTGATTCTGGCTCAGACCTCTCAGACTGATTCTGGCTCTGACCTCTCAGACTGATTCTGGCTCTGACCTCTCAGACTGATTCTGGCTCTGACCTCTCAGTCTGATTTTGGCTCTGGCCTCTCAGACTGATTCTGGCTCTGACCTCTCAGTCTGATTCTGGCTCTGACCTCTCAGACTGATTTTGGCTCTGACCTCTCAGACTGATTTTGGCTCTGACCTCTCATACTGATTCTGGCTCTGACCTCTCATAATGATTCTGGCTCTGACCTCTCTCAGACTGTTTCTGGCTCTGACGTTTTAGACCGATTCTGGCTCTGACGTCTCAGACCGATTCTGGCTCTGAACTCTCAGACCGATTCTGGCTCTGACCTCTCAGACCGATTCTGGCTCTGACCTCTCATACTGCTTCTGGCTCTGACCTCTCATACTAATTCTGGCTCTGACCTCTCAGTCTGATTCTGGCTCTGACCTCTCATACTGATTCTGGCTCTGACCTCTCATACTGATTCTGGCTCTGACCTCTCATACTTATTCTGGCTCTGACCTCTCAAACTGATTCTGGCTCTGACCTCTCAGACTGATTCTGGCTCTGACCTCTCAGTCTGATTCTGGCTCTGACCTCTCATACCGATTCTGGCTCTGACCTCTCAGACTGATTTTGGCTCTGACTTCTGATTCTGGCTCTGACCTCTCAGACCAATTCTGGCTCTGTCCTCTCATACAGATTCTGGTTCTGACCTCTCATACTAATTCTGGCTCTGACCTCTTAGACCGATTCTGGCTCTGACCTCTCTGACCGATTCTGGCTCTGACCTCTCATTCTGATTCTGGCTCTGACCTCTCAGACTGATTCTGGCTCTGACCTCTCATACTTATTCTGGCTCTGACCTCTCAGACTGATTCTGGCTCTGACCTCTCAGACCGATTCTGGCTCTGACCTCTCAGACCGATTCTGGCTCTGACCTCTCAGTCTGATTCTGGCTCTGACCTCTCATACCGATTCTGGCTCTGACCTCTCAGTCTGATTCTGGCTCTGACCTCTCAGTCTGATTCTGGCTCTGACCTCTCATACTGATTCTGGCTCTGACCTCTCATACAGATTCTGGCTCTGACCTCTCATACAGATTCTGGCTCTGACCTCTCAGACTGATTCTGGCTCTGACCTCTCAGACTGATTCTGGCTCTGACCTCTCAGACTGATTCTGGCTCTGACCTCTCAGACTGATTCTGGCTCTGACCTCTCAGTCTGATTTTGGCTCTGGCCTCTCAGACTGATTCTGGCTCTGACCTCTCAGTCTGATTCTGGCTCTGACCTCTCAGACTGATTTTGGCTCTGACCTCTCAGACTGATTTTGGCTCTGACCTCTCATACTGATTCTGGCTCTGACCTCTCATAATGATTCTGGCTCTGACCTCTCTCAGACTGTTTCTGGCTCTGACGTTTTAGACCGATTCTGGCTCTGACGTCTCAGACCGATTCTGGCTCTGAACTCTCAGACCGATTCTGGCTCTGACCTCTCAGACCGATTCTGGCTCTGACCTCTCATACTAATTCTGGCTCTGACCTCTCAGTCTGATTCTGGCTCTGACCTCTCATACTGATTCTGGCTCTGACCTCTCATACTGATTCTGGCTCTGACCTCTCATACTGATTCTGGCTCTGACCTCTCAGACTGATTCTGGCTCTGACCTCTCAGACTGATTCTGGCTCTGACCTCTCAGTCTGATTCTGGCTCTGACCTCTCATACCGATTCTGGCTCTGACCTCTCAGACTGATTTTGGCTCTGACTTCTGATTCTGGCTCTGACCTCTCAGACCAATTCTGGCTCTGTCCTCTCATACAGATTCTGGTTCTGACCTCTCATACTAATTCTGGCTCTGACCTCTTAGACCGATTCTGGCTCTGACCTCTCTGACCGATTCTGGCTCTGACCTCTCATTCTGATTCTGGCTCTGACCTCTCAGACCAATTCTGGCTCTGACCTCTCATACAGATTCTGGTTCTGACCTCTCATACCGATTCTGGCTCTGACCTCTCAGTCTGATTCTGGCACTGATCTCTCATACTGATTCTGGCTCTGACCTCTCATACGGATTCTGGCTCTGACCTCTCAGACCGATTCTGGCTCTGAACTCTCAGACCGATTCTGGGTCTGACCTCTCAGACCGATTCTGGCTCTGACCTCTCAGACCGATTCTGGCTCTGAACTCTCAGACCGATTCTGGCTCTGAACTCTCAGACCGATTCTGGCTCTTAACTCTCAGACCGATTCTGGCTCTGACCTCTCAGACCGATTCTGGCTCTGACCTCTCAGACCGATTCTGGCTCTGACCTCTCATACCGATTCTGGCTCTGACCTCTCAGTCTGATTCTGGCACTGACCTCTCATACTGATTCTGGCTCTGACCTCTCATACTGATTCTGGCTCTGACCTCTCATACTAATTCTGGCTCTGACCTCTCAGACTGATTCTGGCTCTGACCTCTCAGACTGATTCTGGCTCTGACCTCTCATACTGATTCTGGCTCTGACCTCTCATACTGATTCTGGCTCTGACCTCTCAGACTGATTCTGGCTCTGACCTCTCATACTGATTCTGGCTCTGACCTCTCAGACTGATTTTGGCTCTGACCTCTCATAATGATTCTGGCTCTGACCTCTCATAATGATTCTGGCTCTGACCTCTCTGACTGTTTCTGGCTTTGACGTCTTAGACCGATTCTGGCTCTGACGTCTCAGACCGATTCTGGCTCTGAACTCTCAGACCGATTCTGGCTCTGACCTCTCAGACCGATTCTGGCTCTGACCTCTCATACTGCTTCTGGCTCTGACCTCTCATACTAATTCTGGCTCTGACCTCTCAGTCTGATTCTGGCTCTGACCTCTCATACTGATTCTGGCTCTGACCTCTCATACTGATTCTGACTCTGACCTCTCATACTGATTCTGGCTCTGACCTCTCAGACTGATTCTGGCTCTGACCTCTCAGACTGATTCTGGCTCTGACCTCTCACACTGATTCTGGCTCTGACCTCTCACACTGATTCTGGCTCTGACCTCTCTGACTGATTCTGGCTCTGACCTCTCAGACTGATTCTGGCTCTGACCTCTCAGTCTGATTCTGGCTCTGACCTCTCATACCGATTCTGGCTCTGACCTCTCGGACTGATTCTGGCTCTGACCTCTCATACTGATTCTGGCTCTGACCTCTCATACTGATTCTGGCTCTGACCTCTCATACTGATTCTGGCTCTGACCTCTTATACTGATTCTGGCTCTGACCTCTCAGTCTAATTCTGGCTCTGACCTCTCATACCGATTCTGGCTCTGATCTCTCAGACTGATTCTGGCTCTGACCTCTCAGTCTGATTCTGGCTCTGACCTCTCCGTCTGATTCTGGCTCTGACCTCTCATACTGATTCTGGCTCTGATCTCTCAGACTGATTCTGGCTCTGACCTCTCATACTGATTCTGGCTCTGACCTCTCCGTCTGATTCTGGCTCTGACCTCTCAGACTGATTCTGGCTCTGACCTCTCAGTCTGTTTCTGGCTCTGACCTCTCAGTCTGATTCTGGCTCTGACCTTTCATACTGATTCTGGCTCTGATCTCTCAGACTGATTCTGGCTCTGACTTCTCAGACCGATTCCGGCTCTGAACTCTCAGACTGATTCTGGCTCTGACCTCTCAGTCTGATTCTGGCTCTGACCTCTCATACTGATTCTGGCTCTGACCTCTTATACTGATTCTGGCTCTGACCTCTTATACTGATTCTGGCTCTGACCTCTCAGTCTGATTCTGGCTCTGACCTCTCAGACTGATTCTGGCTCTGACCTCTCATACTGATTCTGGCTCTGACCTCTCAGACTGATTCTGGCTCTGACCTCTCATACTGATTCTGGCTCTGACCTCTCATACTGATTCTGGCTCTGACCTCTCATACTGATTCTGGCTCTGACCTCTCAGACTGATTCTGGCTCTGACCTCTCATACTGATTCTGGCTCTGACCTCTCAGACTGATTCTGGCTCTGACCTCTCACACTGATTCTGGCTCTGACCTCTCACACTGATTCTGGCTCTGACCTCTCACACTGATTCTGGCTCTGACCTCTCTGACTGATTCTGGCTCTGACCTCTCACACTGATTCTGGCTCTGACCTCTCAGTCTGATTCTGGCTCTGACCTCTCATACCGATTCTGGCTCTGACCTCTCAGACTGATTCTGGCTCTGACCTCTCATACTGATTCTGGCTCTGACCTCTCATACTGATTCTGGCTCTGACCTCTTATACTGATTCTGGCTCTGACCTCTCAGTCTAATTCTGGCTCTGACCTCTCATACCGATTCTGGCTCTGATCTCTCAGACTGATTCTGGCTCTGACCTCTCATTCTGATTCTGGCTCTGACCTCTCCGTCTGATTCTGGCTCTGACCTCTCATACTGATTCTGGCTCTGATCTCTCAGACTGATTCTGGCTCTGACCTCTCAGTCTGATTCTGGCTCTGACCTCTCCGTCTGATTCTGGCTCTGACCTCTCAGACTGATTCTGGCTCTGACCTCTCAGTCTGATTCTGGCTCTGACCTCTCAGTCTGATTCTGGCTCTGACCTCTCATACTGATTCTGGCTCTGATCTCTCAGACTGATTCTGGCTCTGATTTCTCAGACCGATTCTGGCTCTGAACTCTCAGACTGATTCTGGCTCTGACCTCTCATACTGATTCTGGCTCTGACCTCTTATACTGATTCTGGCTCTGACCTCTTATACTGATTCTGGCTCTGACCTCTCAGTCTGATTCTGGCTCTGACCTCTCAGACTGATTCTGGCTCTGACCTCTCATACTGATTCTGGCTCTGACCTCTCATACTGATTCTGGCTCTGACCTCTCATACTGATTCTGGCTCTGACCTCTCAGACTGATTCTGGCTCTGACCTCTCAGACTGATTCTGGCTCTGACCTCTCAGTCTGATTCTGGCTCTGACCTCTCATACTGATTCTGGCTCTGACCTCTCATACTGATTCTGGCTCTGACCTCTCATACTGATTCTGGCTCTGATCTCTCAGACTGATTCTGGCTCTGACTTCTCAGACCGATTCCGGCTCTGAACTCTCAGACTGATTCTGGCTCTGACCTCTCAGTCTGATTCTGGCTCTGACCTCTCAGACTGATTCTGGCTCTGACCTCTCCTACTGCTTCTGGCTCTGACCTCTTAGTCTGATTCCGGCTCTGACCTCTCAGACTGATTCTGGCTCTGACATCGCATATATATGCGCTCATGCGGGTGTCCCATATATATATGTGCTCATGTATGTATATATATACAGGGTGCTCGCATATATATACTGGGTGTCCCAAAAAAATGCGCGAGCACATGTGCGCGGGTGTTGCATATATATATGCGCTCGCATATACAGTATATTTGCAGAACTCCAGATGGAAGTTCTCTGTTGGGCTGGAATCCCACTTTGACTGGTCTGGGTAGGTGGCTGGGCCCCAAACCTCGCTGCCATAGAGAAGGATCGGGGAGATGACTGCGTCAAATATCTTCAGCCAGACCCTCACCGGTGGTTTAAGGTGGTACAGTTGTCTTCTGATGGCGTAGAAGGTTCTGCACGCTTTTGCTTTCAGGGTTTCTATTGCTGCTTTGAATCGTCCTGATTGGCTGAGCGCATATATATGGGACACCCACGCACATGTGCGCGCGCATTTTTTGGGGGCACCCTGTATATATATGTGCGCGCATATACAGGGTTCCCAATAAAATGTATACACATTTTAGAAGCTGATATCTCAATTATTTATTCTTTCTTTACAGACTGAACCCATTACACCGAGTGATGGCATACTGTACAGACTTGACTTTGAAAAAAGGAAATTTATTCTAAAATGCTACTGGAAGTATGAAAACGCAGTAGAAGTGCAAAGACAATTTAGGAGGGAGTTTAACAAAGAACCACCTACACGAGTTACCATCACTGGAATTAGAGATAAGTTTGAAGCTGATGGAAATGTTCAGGACGTCCATAAGAAGCGTTCCGGAAGACCACGCACCTCGACAAGCCCCATAAAAGAAGAAAGATTACTGGAAACGTTTCAACGAAGTCCAAGAAACTCTTTGCGGCAAGCTAGTCGTGAGGTAGGGATTTCAAACTCATCAGTTCATCGCATCATGAAACGTTGTCAGTGGAGAAGTTACATTCCAAGATTAGTCCATGCTCTTAATGACGATGATCCAGACCGAACAGTATTGCGAATGGTACTTGGAACGATGTAACGAAGATGCACACTGTCCCACAAAGATTGTGTGGAGTGATGAGGCCACATTCAAATTAAATGGTTCGATTAACAGACACAATTGCACCTACTGGGGACCTGAGAATAACACATGGTAGTGTGGAGGTGCCCCATCTTTCTTCTTTTATGGGGCTTGTCGAGGTGCGTGGTCTTCCGGAACGCTTCTTATGGACGTCCTGAACATTTCTATCAGCTTCAAACTTATCTCTAATTTGAGTGATGGTAACTCGTGTAGGTGGTTCTTTGTTAAACTCCCTCCTAAATTGTCTTTGCACTTCTACTGCGTTTTCATACTTCCAGTAGCATTTTAGAATAAATTTCCTTTCTTCAAAGTCAAGTCTGTACAGTATGCCATCACTCGGTTTAATGGGTTCAGTCTGTAAAGAAAGAATATAATTGAGTTATCAGCTGCTAAAATGTGTATACATTTTGTGGACACCCTGTATATGTGCGCGCATATACAGGGTGGGGCGCATATATATGTGCGCACATATATATGTGCGCGCACACACACATATATATATATGCGCGCACATCTATATATACACAAACACATATATATGCGCACACACACACATATATGCACACACACATATATAGGCACGCACACATATATATGCACACACATAGAGATAGATATATATATATATATATATACTAGCTGGTACCCGCAACTTTGTCTGCGGTGATTGTAGAACTGGGTAAATACAGGCACGGGTAAGGTTTTAGTAGTGTGTATAAGGTATGGGATATAAAATGTAACTTTGTATCTTGTTTTTGCTGTAATTCTGAGAATACGTGAGACTTTTGTGTTGAATGTAATTTGTATTTCAGCTGCTATACGGTGTTGGTATAATCTGTACATAGTGTCTTTGGGACAGAGGTATTTCAGGTTAATATACTTCGATATACGACATTGTATGATTTGTTATTTTCTGCCAGTACATGTAAGTTTTGGGCACAGGATACAAATCAAATCAAATCAAATCAAAAAAAGCTTTATTGGCACGTCCGAATAGATATTTGGCATTGCCAAAGCTAGTAAAGTGTGTGGGTGTGGGGGGGGGGAGTTGGACTCGGGTGGTTGAGTGGTGGGGGTGGGGTGGGTGGTTTGGGGTATAACAGTCCATGGAGTCTCATCTTCCTCTTCGTTGGTGACCGTTATATGGGGAGGTGGGGCGGGGCGGTTGGAAATACCATGACTTTGGTCTTCTTCTGGTTGATGGGTAGGGCCCATGTGGTGCTGAATTTTTCCAGCACTGACAGGCTTTCTTGGAGGTCTTTCTCAGTGGGGGCCAGGAGTAGGAGGTCGTCGGCGTATAGCAGGAACTTCACCTCTCGGTTGTTCAGGGTGAGGCCTGGGGTTGGTGAGGCCTCCAGGGCTGTAGCCAGTTCATTGATATAGATGTTGAAGAGCGTTGGGCTCAGGCTACAGCCTTGTCTGACCCCTCGGGCCTGTTGGAAGTATGCTGTCCTTTTCCCATTCACCTTCACACTGCACTGGTTTCCGGTGTAGGAGCTCTTGATGACGTCGTACGTTCTTCCTCCTATTCCACTCTCTAGGAGTTTGAGGAGTAGGCCTGGGTGCCATACTGAATCAAACGCCTTCTTAAAGTCTACGAAGCAGGCGAATATCTTGCCTCTTCTGGTGTTGTGGACGTGCGTTACTCTTGAGCAAGCAACATAAAGTCTGGTCCTGTGCATGACAGTTTAGTAACCCATCATGTCCCTCACATTAACCCTTGTGTAAGAGTTACTGATATGTGAGAGACTTGGAGGTAATAATTAAGTATCTTCATTATTGAGGTCTTTTATTAGTACCTCCATATGTCTCACATATTAGTAACCTTTATATGGGACACACAGGCATTAATATGAGGGACATGATGGGTTTATTCCTATTAATGTGAGGCACAAAGGGGTTAATATGAGGGACATGATGGGGTTTATTCCTATTAATGTGAGGCACATGGAGTTACTAAGACTAAACTAATAACCCCAAATGCCTGACATTAATGAGAATAGGAACTACAGGAAGGGACCTGTGTGTTTCTTCACTTTGCTAGCAGCTTCCTCTCCTCCTCGGAAACGTTTGCAGGATGCAGACGGCAGGAGCTATCACTATAGCAGGCAGAGACCTGAGCGATTAAGCTCCACCCCCTGGGTTTCCTGCACCCCTCTCATTGGAGGGCAGTGATAGAAAGGGAGTGTCCTTATGCCTCAGCTCTAGCAGAGCACTGAAGGGATGCTCCGACTTCATTTAACTCTTGCAGGTCCTGTGCTGCTGGCGTGCCAGTGAAATATGGCAGGAGTGCCACTCTTGGCACATGTGCCAGGGGTTGCTGACTTCTGCTGTAGAGGGCAATATGAATTTTGTGGCTTGCTATGGTCCAAAGTGTGTGAGATTGCAGAGATAGTGATGTGAGTTTGGATTTTGTGGGGGTCCTGGGAAAAACATATGTGCGCTATTGTGACGAAAAGTAGCCTATTGTGCAATCCTGTGTAGTAACTATGTTTGTGGAAAATTTCAGCCAAATCGGTGGAGCGGGTTTTGCGTGATTGACCGCCAAACATCCAAACCCACAAACATTTCACAATTATAATATACTAGCTGGTACCCGCGACTTGGTCTGCGGTGATTGTAGAAGTGGGTATATACAGGCGCGGGTAAGGTTTTCGTACTGTGTATAAGGGATGGAATATGAAATGTAACTTTGTATCTTGTTTTTGCTGTAATTCAGAGAATACGTGAGACTTTTGTGTTGGATGTAATTTGTATTTGAGCTGCTATATATACGGTGTTGTGAGAAACTTTACATAGTGACTTTGGGACAGAAGTATTTGAAGTTAACCCTTTCCCGCCGATGGCATTTTTTGATTTTCGTTTTTCGTTTTTGACTCCCCTCCTTCTAAACCCCATAACTTTTTTATTTCTCCGCTCCCAGAGTCATATGAGGTCTTAATTTTTCCTGGGACAAATTTTTCTTCATGATGCAACCATTGTTTATTCCATATAATGTACTGGGAAGCAGGGGAAAATTCAGAATGGGGTGGATTTGACGAAAAAATGCATTTCTGCGACTTTCTTACGGGCTTTGGTTTTACAGCGTTCACTGTGCAACCAAAATGACATGTCCCCTGTATTCTGTGTTTCGTTACGATGCCGGGGATACCAAACTTATATGGTTTTATTTACTTTTTGACCCTTTAAAAAAATCCAAAACTGTGTTAAAATTTTTTTTTTTTTTTGAAAAGTCGTCATATTCCGACAGCCGTAACTTTTTTATACGTGCGTGTACGGGGATGTATAGGGCATCTTTTTTTTGCGGGGTCGGGTGTACTTTTTAGTTCTACCATTTTCGGGAAATGTTATTGCTTTGATCACTTTTTATTCAAATTTTTATCAGAATCAAAACAGTGAAAAAACGGCGGTTTGGCACTTTTGACCATTTTTCCCGCTACGGCGTTTACCGAACAGGAAAAATATTTGTATAGCTTTGTAGAGCGGGCGATTTCGGACGCGGGGATACCTAACATGTATGTGTTTCACAGTTTTTAACTACTTTTATATGTGTTCTAGGGAAAGGGGAGTGATTTGAATTTTTAATCCTTTTTATTTGTTTTTATACTTTTTTAAAAACTTTTTTTTTTGCATTTATTAGACCTCCTAGGGGTATTGACATGGGTGGGCGGTGTCGCGGATTGTCAGAGCGGTGGGGGTCGGCAAACATGGCTGCTCCGGAGCGTTAAAGAGAGCCTCCTGGAGTATCGGTAAGGTGAGGGGCAAAGTGGTAAAGTCTATGTATATGTGATTGTGTGGGGTTAGGGGCAAGGCTGTAGAGGGCAATATGAATTTTGGGGCTTGCTATGGTTCAAAGTGTGTGAGATTGCAGAGATGGCGGTGTGAGTTTGGGTTTTGTGGGGGTCCTGGCACAAACGTATGTGCGCTATTGTGACGAAAAGTAGCCTATTGCGCAATCGGGTGTATTAACTATGTTTGTGGAAACTTTCAGCCAAATCGGTCAAGCGGGTTTTGCGTGATTGAGTAACAAACATCCGAACATGCAAACATCCAAACTCACAAACTTTCACAGGATGTATCTATGTCCAGGAATGTGTTTTTCCTATATTCTTATTGATAATCATATACATATACAATGTCTCTCTTGGCCAGTTATGGATCCTCCCTATAGCATTCACACTAGGCCTGCGGTTTGAGTGCAGTTTTTAATTTTGCAGCCAGAACTTGCTAAAGGTAAAGAAAACTAAACCAAAAACCGCATCCAAATAAAGCTCATTATAGGGGAGCAGCAGTAGCAGCCCCATAAAAGACACAACCAGTCTAAGTGGCCCCATTACAGATTTTGGGGCCCATTTTTACCTCGTCTCAATATCGTTGCAACTGCGCTGGACCATTGGGTGCCCTGCATCATTTTTGGGTTAGAAGGATGATATAGGGGCGCCAGGTTGGCCTCACTCACCCCATGAATACGGATGGGACGCCCTGCCTCGGCTGATTTGTTACAACTCATGTCAGTTCTCGTGAAGTTAGAATGGAAATCTGCGTCCGTTCCTACCTGGTGCCATAACGTTCCCCGCAGCCTCTTCATAACCGTCTCGGCCCCTGTGCAAGTTGGCCCGTTTGTTAAGACTGGCGTACAATACTCCAGTCCTAGTAAATTGTAGCCATTGTGTGATCCGGGTAATTTGCAGGCTGCCCCTGCACTTACTATATCCCATATACAGGAGCCCTTAGGCCAGTCTCGCACAGGCAGGTTGGATACATGAAATATATTCTGGATGTCGGCCATATTTCCAGGACTGAGCCAGAATTCATAGACCTCTAAAGATCATCAGGTCATTCCGTAGCCCAATATTATGGGTTTGGTCCATGTTAGGCTGTCGCACAGGCCTAGGCCATCTTACATGAGCGTATTTAGTCCATGACTGCATGTCGGCCATATTTACTGGACTCCAAGGATCATAGTCATCTAGTAATGTCTTCAGTGTGGGACAAGGACTCCTAGTATCATACACGGTTACAATGCTGGGAGTTGAAGTCCCTGTTCAGTGTTCGCTTTGGGAAACATGGCTGACCTAAAGTCCATATTTCACAGACTGAATACACCCATGTGAACTTAGACGTACTCAGCTAAGGCCCTATTCACATCTGCGTTCGGGTTTCCAATTCGGGGACCCACTGAATGGAAACCTAGATGCATAAAAAGCGGTTACCTAAGGAAACCTGAAGACCCCATAGACTATAATGGGGTCCACGTGGTTGCCACACGAAACATGGGGAGAGAACAGTCCTGCAAGCAGTACTTTTCTCTCCGCATTCGTGCGGAAACCACATGGACCCCATTAAAGTCTATGGGGTCTGCAGGTTTTCTTAGGTAACTGATTTTTTTATGCGTATAGGTTTCCGTTCGGGGGATCCCCAAGCGGGCCCTTATGACCTGGGTCTTCTAGTTTGTGTGTCTATGTCCTCAGCTGTCCACATATTAGGAAACATTACACGTGCCTGGTCGTTGAGTCCTGTTTTATAGGTCAGGCAGGTAACTTGAGCCACAACATACCAAAAATCGCAGTGTAGGGCGGTCGACGCAACTCATGAAAGTCAATGCCGTCGCACTGCAACACAACAATTGCAAGAAATCCAGACCTGATGGTATCATGTGACCATCATCATCGCAACTTGCAAATCACGTCGCAACAGCATTCACTTTTATTAGCTGCAATGAAGGAAGATTATGGCAATAACATATCCAATGTCCTATACAATGGGAATCTGAGAATGGTGGGCGCCTGTCAGATGTGGCCACAGACTGCAGACAAGTGCGCTATACATTGTGTGATGTGATGTAATGCAAGACTGCAGCGCCATACAGGAAGGAATACCACTGGGATAAGTGTAAAGCAGCCAAATCACGTATGCATGACACTGCACTTATATATAAGACAACATGCGCCCCCTTACACGTAGGTCAGAGATGGTACTGCACTGAGTTCTAATGTGAACATTCTTGTGTGATCTATGATGTGCCAAGGTCCTGGGAATTCTTTGTGACCTCATTAAAGGAATACAAAATGTGTAAGGGAGCCTCCACCACAACACTCCAGCTGCCAGCACCAACTCTCCTTCATTGGTTATTAGACACAACGCCATATATTTTGTAGTAGCTGTGTCTGGTACTGCATCTCAGTCTCATTCAAGTGAATGGGACTGAGCCATGCTACCAGGAACAGGCTAGTAGTCATAACAAGTATTGCTTAATAATTGTAGTGCATGAAGTGTCATCTGTGCCCCAGAAACTAAAACCTGCTCTGGACAAGAAGCCAAAGTACATTTCGGGAATTACCTAAACCAGCTTTCTGGCACAAGTACTCACAAATGTGTTGGGATATTTAGGCCCCGCCCCTCTCCGCGCCTTAATGCCCAGGCTCCTCCCACATTGCACCTACCTGTTTAGAACGTGACATGACTGTTGGAGAAAGGATTCCAAAGCGCAATACTTGTCAGAAAACTGCACAATTGTAAAGGTCATATTTGTTTGAAGAATGTTCCCCAATGGACGAAGAACAATAATTTTATTAACACCCCCCCCCCCCATGTGTAGAAATCAGAAGGTGTCATGGCCAAACAGCATTATGTAAACTCTTTATAGACTTTATAAACACACAATTTTATTATTTTATACAATTCTATCAATTATTTGGGTATCTTTAATGAGAATTGGCAATTAAAACTATCTATCTGTCTAGCTTTCTATTATGTATATCTGTCATCTATCTATCTATCCTATCAATCTATTTATCTCCTATCTATCTATCTATCTATCTATCTATCTATCTATCTATCTATCTATCTATCTCCTATCTATCTATCTATCTATCTATCTCCTATCTATCTATCTATCTATCTATCTATCTATCTATCTCCTATCTATCTATCTATCTATCTATCTCTATCTCCTATCTATCTCTATCTCCTATCTATCTATCTATCTATCTATCTATCTATCTATCTCCTATCTATCTATCTATCTATCTATCTATCTATCTCCTATCTATCTATCTATCTATCTATCTATCTCTATCTCCTATCTATCTCCTATCTATCTCCTATCTATCTATCTATCTATCTATCTATCTATCTATCTATCATCTATCTATCTATCTCCTATCTATCTATCTCTAATCTATCCATCTATCTATCTATCTATCTATCTATCTATCTCCTATCTATCTATCTATCTATCTATCTATCTATCTCCTATCTATCTATCTATCTATCTATCTCCTATCTATCTATCTATCTATCTATCTATCTATCTATCTATCTATCTATCTATCTATCTATCTATCTATCTCCTATCTATCTATCCTATCTATCTATCTATCTAATCTATCTATCTATCTATCTATCTATCTATCTATCTATCTATCTATCTATCTATCTATCTATCTATCTATCTATCTATCTATCTATCTATCTATCTATCTATCTATCTATCTATCTATCTCATCTATCTGCCTGTCTGTCTATCCATCCAGTGTATTAGTTTCTGGATCATTTCCATGGCTCTTCTCTCTCTATACCTGATACACAGCCCATGTACATGGATAGCAGCCATTGATGACAGATGAGTGTACCTGCTGCTAGAGCTTCCCCGGCCCCCATGGACTGCCCTGAGCAGCCAGGCAGAGGATCCAGTGGGCAGCAGCGATGACAGAGGCAGTCGCCCTGCAGTCGGACGTGGGCACAGAGAGTCTCCCGCACAGCCTGTGCCTGCTGCTGCTGCCTTCACCTTGCAGATCTCTTCTAGCAGAGCTGCCTGATGATTCTCCTGATCTGCACAGGACTCGCAGGCAGCAGCTGTCTCCATGGCTGGTCATGAGCTGCAGAAAAGCAATGCCTCCCTTCTCCCCACTGACATCAGCCCTGGCTCGGTGGCAAAGCTGGCATCCCTGGGCATCATTGCCTGTGTCAGCCTGCTAGGCAATCTGCTCTTTGCATTCCTCACCCTGAGAGACAAGAGCCTGCACAGGACTCCCTATTACCTGATGCTGGATCTGTGCATTGGAGATTTCATCCGCTCCTTGCTTTGTTTCCCTCTCGTGCTGAAATCCATCAGCAGTGGATCCCAATGGACCTACAGCAGGAGGAGCTGCAGGATCATGGCCTTTGGAGCAGTGCTGCTCTGCTTC